>NW_020170469.1:70977-76534 GCF_000524195.1 Echinococcus granulosus | reverse complement strand
TTGAGCTATGTTGTTAGCCTGTTCTGTTCCCAGGTAAGAATGCCTTTCAATTCGTGAGTAATTGTTATACCTTTTGTGCCTTAACTGTTGCAATCTACGTATTTTTGACGCGAGATCACAATTACCATTCTTCCCAAAGTCTTTTCCCAGCTATTTCGTGACGGTCGTATCATATAATTTGTCATGCTATCCACTTTTGTAGGGTGTGGTGTGATTTGCGGACGTGGAAACAGCTTCAGTATCGTTCCAAAAAGGAACTTCAGTATACTATTCTTCGTCAGTGAGCTGAATGGCGTCTCCTGCAACCTCAACAGTCGCGATTTCAACAAACACAAACGTGTCATTTGGGCTAACAGTAGATTAAGTGTTAATCCGTTGATTTGACTGGTAAGATTATCGCATAACTTCACCGTGATTGAGGTCGTTTGTCAACATTTCATTCCGTTTTCACAGGTACGGGAATGTTTTTCAGGTTGGAATTTGTTGGTACAGGTGTCGCACGTGGAAATCTATCACAGGAAACGGAGACCAATGCGCGCAAGCAATGTAGCATGTTGCCTGTATTGTCTTCGAGTCTGCCAAATCAATTGTCCACAGTGATATATGTATGTACATCTACAGTGCATTGCATATTACATGTTTTAAGATTATTTACTTTGATGATGTATGCCTTCTGGCTGTTAGGTGTAGTTTTTTGTGTATGCGGCAGATATTAGCGATTCATGGTGTGGAAATGGTACACGGGTGACCTGCGACTAACTGTACCTTCGTTGGCTCCACTTCCTACCTCCTCGTTTCTTACGTCGTCCACTCGTTTGTCTCTGTAAATGCTGACTGACGATGGTTTGCTGCCACTGATGGTTGGCTAGGCGCTGTCATGCAGCACTGGTATTTGTTAAATGTTGGCAGTCCTGATTTTTGTGCTCATTCGCATTCATTCGTGACATCGACTGAGTTAGTGGATTTTTGTAATGCACCATGCCACTTGTGTTCATTTTTTCGGTGAAAGGAATAACTGGCTTGTGTTTGCCCAGTACTTGCAGCATTGTTTTTGTCCTGGCTAGTGAATGGGGAAAGGTTGTGCAACTGGTTGCAGTGCGTGTGCGTAGTATTTTCAATGGTTACGAGTGGGATTTGTTGTTGGTGTTGTTGGCGTTGTTGGGATCTTTAATTCGAACTATGATGGAGCTACTGTCACTGTTGAATGAAGCACACTAGACGTTGATTGATTGTGATGCGGCAAGTTGCGTCAAAACCTTTGTAACTGTCTTTGTTGAAATATATTTCTTACCTCCAAACAATCCTTCCTCCTCTTCTTGTAACGTGTTTGGTAATTTAGGTGTGGTGCGACTGTATGCCGGGCAATTTTGTCAGTTCCTTTGTCAGCTTACGTGATGCTGTTGGTAGAGGAAGGAGCAGCGAGTGCACAAGTGACACTCGTTTGTGTGAGTATGACTGTGTTTAGTGCTCTTCGTGTGACGGATCGAACCGTATGCATCTGTTGTTATCAGCAGAAGAAGAAGAAGGTTTCTTGGCATGCGAGTTGATCGATGAGTTGCGGCGAGAGAGATTGCTTCGGTTTTAATCCCGTTCACATTTTCATACGCTGGCAAGCATTAGGGTTTGTTTGTTTGTTTATTTATTTATTTACACACTTTTGGCCAGTGCGGTTGTTTGGCTACTTGGCCAGTAAGGGTTTAGGTGGGCATACGGGCGGCCAGGCAGGCATGCAGTGGTTGGGAAACGTGCTTCGTTATGGCTCTTTATTGACCTATAGGCCTGGCTGTTCATCTCTCCGTCTACCGACCCACCCACTCATCCGTCTCTCGGTCTACTTGTCTAACGCACGACCTCCCTAGCTCTTCTCCACGTCTCTGTTTCACTCCAACTGCGGCGTGAGCTGTGACCCTGGAATGTATGCGCTGTCGCCCGGGATGCCCCATTAGCCACAACCACTGCCCTCATCCGCATCCTACACAGACATTGCGGCCTAATGCAAGTCTTGCGTCAACTTATTGGCAGTCTACGTCAGTAAGTGACACTCATGTCACGTTCTTCACCCCGAGCCTCAGTACTGTGGTACTTAGCAACGCATCCGACGATGGTGCGGCCTTTGTAGCGCTACCTCATCTAGGCGATCACAGGCGCGTCCCCCTAAAACGGGCGGCTTCGCTTCCCCCTGCCACCAATGCAGGGCTACGAGGCTACTCTGTAGACGAAAGAAGACATTATGCTCGGGCGGCACATGTATTGATATACACATTGGATGGATGAATGGATGGGTGGGTGTAGAAGCACAGAGGGAGGAATGGCAAAGCAGCACTGTGTTATGCCAAAGTCGCGTACAACATCAACTTCCTGCAAGTCATTGGAAAAACATGTCCATGGCTATGTCCACTCAGTAAAGTTTCTCACCGGCGAAGACCCAAGGTGGCCGTCTCTCTTCTGAAACTGAGTTATACCGACACCGCGTCACAGTTGGGTGCAGTCACTGGCTTCATTCGAGCTCTTTTCAGCACCATCCGTAAATGGACAGGGCGCCTCTGACAGAGTCCCTGTCTGCATCACGCCACAACTCCAGCAGTGTAAACCTTCGCAGATTGAACAGCCGATATCTGCATAACGAAAGTACGCAGCATAAATAGATGATCTGTTCTTGTTTTTTCTCATCAAGAAAGAAGAAAGAGTAACGGTTATATTTCAGTGATGGTGGGAGGTGGAGAGATGAGGAGAGAGATATGGGGAAATACCACATTACTAAACTGCGAAAATGGGCAATAAAGGCGTTTCAGTCACAACACTCCTAAGCGCTAACGGTTGATGCAGTGCAAGACTGAGTTTACCATGAGAAATATCCACAATATTGCATTGCAGAAGCGGTATAAGGAGAGTCGCCACTTACCGGAGGAGAGTAGAGGAGGGGATCCAATGGATGAATTGTGCATGGATGAAGGCGTAAATAACTCCAGTGAGCGGAGATATGGCGGTGGTAGCGGAGTCGCCGGTGGTGGCTGCGGCTCCACCACGGGGGCTGAAGACGGTATGAGCGGCAGTGGAGAGTAGCGTGCGGAGGAGAGCGCAGGTAGAGGCGGCGGCGACGACAGCGCAGCGAAATTCCTCACCTCGCCAGTGGGCAGGAGGGAGCGGCGTACGCCGAGGCGGACAAATTTGCCACCCGCCCGGATTATCTCCATCACACGATGAAACGACATTCCCGCCGTCTTGAAACCATTGATCTGCAGCAACTCGTCGCCTACCTAGGATACCGATGAACAAGTTGCCTACTTCACCGTCGTATACAGTGCGAATCACCCATTGCAGGGCAAGTTTGCCATTATTCGTCCCACGGGAAGAACGATCGGTTCAATAGTCGAGACGTTGGAATACAATTCCCATTGCATCAGTTTTGAATTCGGCCAACAATTACTCTGCATTAACCTTACCAAGTCCACGGCAGCATTGAGACGAATTGGCAGCCAAAGGAAGATGAAAACCGACCTTTAACCTGCCGGATTGTTGCAAGTCCATTTCCAAATACAAAAGCGTGACTGACCAGCAAAGGCCTTTAATCTACCGAAGGAAGAAAGCGGCAGAGGGTAGAATCTATGATAAGAGACATTTGGAACCTAGATTGCTTAAACATTGCCATCACCCGTACACCTTCACACAACAATTTGAAATGAGTTGTTTGAAATTCTCCAAGTCTCTGAAACACCAACTACAAGTTTTGGGTTGCCATCTTCAAGCTCTTTAGCCCCAAGCTCCCAGTTTCAAAGCCTTACATCCCATAAGAGTATTATTTCCCAACCTCTTTTTCTAACGATAGAAGAGTATTGGATCAGTAATAGTAGTGGCTCAACGTGTCTACAAGTATCTCGCATTTCAACCTCCTGCATTCAGGTTCTTCCATATCGCCAGTAATGAAGTATCAGGCATCCATATCTCAACGGCACTCTTCCTAACCGTGTGTACGAGGGGTAAACGGTGTTAGTTAGCAAATAGAAGTCTGCAACTCACACGCGCCCACAGTGTGTGTGTATGTGTGTGTGAGTACCTTGAGTTGACCGTCGAGATGAGCGGGTCCACCATCAACCACTCGAGAGATAGTGAAAGGCATCTGGTTGCACTCGTGACCTCGGCGGATGGCAAATCCTAACCCACGACTGGAGTGATAGAGGGTGACATGCAAAAAAACTGCTCGCTCTTTCTGTTGTTGATGCAGTTGCTGTTGCTGATGGTGGCAAAACTGGTTGTTGTAGAACTGCATCTCTTCGGGGGGCGGAGTCATTGCTGTAATACGCAAAGGGAACGGTAAACACACAACCAACGTATTGGCTTCACCTTCGGTGAGGCATTGATGCATGGGATTCACCCGCTGTAGAACATTGTCTAGCCTTCAGCACCATTCCAAAGGAAAATTTCCCTTTGATGCGGTCCACAATTCGCAGCTGAACCCATAAATTGCACTAATTACGCAAAATGGTGCATTTATCACATGGTCCCCGAGGAAGCTTATGTGGTCGAAATACACTTGTTTCAACGGTACGCTTGACCATGTACAACTTCTCATTCTGTGCAACTCCAACAAATCCATGTCAAGACTCGTGCGATGTAAAAGCCACTTTAGAGATAACTAAACGCTACAGAACAGAAAGACTGGGAAAACTCATCGACACGTCAGTGATGTCTCACCTTGTGAGAGGCCATGCTGTAGGCAACAGGCGTCGAAATCCGTCTCGTCACTGTAACGCTTGAGCCCCGCGGTCCGAGCAGGAGCGCTGACGCCGTGGTATGGCTATGGGGGTAAAGGATGCAACTGTCAGCGGAATGGAACCAGTTCACCGTTGTCCCTCAGAGACCTTACACCCACCGACATCATTCCAAATGTTGAACATTGTAAGAAGCAAAAAATTTTGCCTGTTTCCCTAAATAGTCATCTCACATATATTTCGATTCATCCCAAAGTACAACTAACCCCTTCAAAAAACCGACAATATTTTCTCGACACCCAGATGGACATTGAATTATGACGGCTACAAGTTATGCTTTTATCAGTGTACTGACACCGCGTCAAGAAAATTGGGAATACGCAGTCTAGCCTATTTCAAATGCGTGATATTTGAAATAGTATATGTAGGTGGAGGTAAAGAATTCAAACTATGGTGGCATAAATAAGACGATACCGTCAGGCAAGCCTCCGTGGAATGATCAGCAGAACCAGCAAGCCGTTGCCGAAGCCAGCAGCAGCAGTACATCGCGTCCATCTAATGATGCTCGCAAGCATGGGCCTTTCATCTTATGCATCGCCCAGTCAGACAACCAATGGTCAAAAAGTGCACGACACACGCTTGTCATTGGTGGAACGGGGTGCCCGCTCTGCTCACACCCGGCCCGCCGCATCAATGTCATCCTTCTGTTTATTCGCCCATGCTGGGGGAGTTTGTGCGGTTAGAATCCAGATTGTGGACAGCTCTGTCGGTTTGCCGCTTTGTTTAGCAGCTTGAGTCAAAAAACTGTACAGCTGGATGACTAATTGATATATAAATGAATAGCTTGG
>NW_020170469.1:44995-70877 GCF_000524195.1 Echinococcus granulosus | reverse complement strand
TCTGATGTGGCCTCCTCCAAGTCTCCCATCTTTGCCTACTGATGCAACCGCCTCGCACCAATTAACTTCAGCCTCATGCCAAAAAGGGCATATAAAGGCTAAGGTCATTGAAGCAAAGCAGAACTCCACCGCTTTGGCATGCAGTTTTTGCAGTTCTATGGTATACTATTCCTTCTGACGCTCCTACCAGTCTCCATTCTCGGTCACGGTGAGTTACACATCTCCTCCTGTTGACACGACTGTGCAGGCTCCACCATCGAGTCCATCATTGACAGCATCATGAAGGATGCACCAGAATACTTGGCTACAAATGCTAAGAAATTCCAATTGGAATCTGTTGGAAGTCTCGTTCGCTCCTGTCCTCTTTCATTTTACGAGACTCTGTTCAATGGGGACATCACCTATACCCTCAGCACTTGCATCAATGCAACCCACTTGGTATTAACTCCTCCCACTTCAGTGAGTTTTCTGCACAATATACTTTATTACATTAATTACATCCGCTTCCTTTTTCTCTCCACCAGCACATTGTAGTTTGCAGTTATATATCACAATTTTACTATTGAGACATTTAAATACATAAATTGTGGGAGATTTACAGCCCCATATTTCTTTGGATGAAAGCTTAACAGTCATTTTGCCACACCTTCTTGAAGGCCATTTAAATCTTCTGTTATAGATATTTCAAAGCCGATTTTGTGATTCAACTAACATTTTATTTTGATAACCATTGTTTTTTCGCATTTTAGATTGCAAATAAATTGGAAATCGGGAAGGTAAAGCTGGTTATTTCTGTGCAAGTGAAAAAAGCCATCTATCCTGAGGTTAAACTGGAGTTGTCGGCACCGGTCTTTGATGATGCATATGCCTATGCATGGTGGTCATTTGGATTGCCCGTACCAGCTGGACCATTCAAAGGGACAATAATCAGTCAAGCCGAAACGAGGATTGCAAGTGAGCTTCAAGCCTTCATATCAGCCCTTGGCTAAAGCATTTTATGTGCCTTTCACCACTGTCTCGCCTCGACCTCCATTTGACGCAATCACTGTGTATCGGTGAATATGAAGCAGTGTACCACTGCATTCCCTCCACAGTAACCCCCTCCACCCAACCGTCTTCAACCAGTACCGTCCCTGCATCATCTTTTGTTGGAAGTTTTCCAATTGCTCAAAAAAGAGCCTTTCAAGTAAATGGATTATTATTACTTCCACGGTTCGGGTGGTGCATGGAGAAGCTGAAGGACTGCGTCAATCCTGGTGGATTTAATCAATGGTAAAGATATGAATATGCTTCCATGCCACAACGATCCTTTTAACAGTCTTAAAAGTAATAATAACACCAACTCAGTGGCGTCACTTGCCGTGTGTTTCTGTAGCACACCATTGTAAGCCAAACACTGACCCAAATGTGAGGGAATCGGCAAGGTGCTGGAGAAAAATTGCATAAGCAAAGGCTTGTAGACACAAATCAAAGCATACCTTTTGCTCCAACTACTACGAGATAGTCCATGCTTTAAAATCACCCACGAGATAGGAATAGAGACCACTGACAGCCCTCAAACTACAGCATTAAATAAGCAGAGTTAATTCCATAACAAAAGTATTCTCACTTATTGTTGAAGTTAGTACCAATTTTGTGGCACTTGGTTTATCAGCTGAGATATTTAATGCCAATATTAGGCCGTACAAAGGTTGGTATCGATGGAAATGAGACACAGTTATGACTTCGGTAGACGGTTGCATAAATTCTCGCTAAGCCGGTCTCTACACGAGTTCGCATATCGCTATCGTACTAAGGGTGAAGTTCTCTCTCTCAGAAGACCCAAGCACACAACAAGTAGTTGCGGCTACTTCTACCGCATGTCAACACCCGACAAACATCTCAGTGGCGTCAACTTTAACCACCAAAGCCTAATCCTTAAGTTCACTTCTACCTCATTTATTATGGCAATTTTATGTCTTCTTTTACACAGTGTTAGACGAGGGTCATTCACAAAGTTACTTGCACACACTACTATACACATTACCCTTAAAGTGTCATGGCGACAAGCTGACACGCGTGATGATAATGCCATCTAAGATGACTTTTGAGCCTCCCATGGTGACCTTCTGGTGTAACCACTTCTCACCAATGAGCTTCAGCCTTATGGTACAGGGTCTAAGAATGGTGACTAAAGCAGCAAAGCAGAACTCCACGTATCTGGAAAGTTGATCTTTCATTTCAATGGTACATTGCTTCTGGTGTCGCTTGTTTCGGTCTCCCCTCTGGCGTAAGGTGAGTGAAGCATCTCCATCGAGTTCATCATTGATAGTACCCTAAAAGGTACACCAGAACACTCAGCTACAAAGGTTGAACAATTCTGTGCTTCTTTCTATTTTCCGAGACCCTACTCAAAGCAGAGGTAACTCACAATTTAAGTTAAGAATCTCTCCTTATGCTAAGGCAGGTCAATTGCTCTGGTGATTTGATTGGATGCGCATCCTTCTTCAATTTCTTCTCATTTTCTACAATTGAATTGTTGCACTCAAAATACACGCTAAGTACAAAGGTTAACAATAAGGATTTGCCCTACTTTTTAGAAATCGCAATAAACCAATCACTTGTAAAGCCTCCATAATTTGTCTCCTTTTAATTATTTTCATGCAATTTATTTTAAATAAAAGATAACAAAAAATTCTGGCACATTTATATTCGAAGCATTACCTCCTATTGTTACACACAGAGAAGGATCTTTTTGCCTAGCTTGTGGCAGATTGTGAAGCACGGACTACCTCCCCGTAGCCGACTCAAAAGGGTACTGCAGGGAGTGTCGAGGGTGACGCATAGAGTGGAGAGCTGTGTAGTGGAATAATATATATTTTATCCGTGCATTTGACAAGCAAGGCTCCTTAGTCTCCGTCTTTGTTCTCCATGTGGGTAGCGAAGCAGTTTGCTCACGCAATCCCCTCCAGTGTTTTGTCAATTCTCCCCATATCTAAGGCAGCAGTTTGCCTAGAAATACACCACAAACCATACTACCAGACCAGTGCGTAATTCACCTTTGAAACGATTATAAGATCCTCATATTAAATTAACACGCACAGTTAATCTGTTCCCCTTTGTTGCAGCTATTTTAGAGGGCAAAGTTTGCTCGGTTGAATGTTAAAGTCTCCTGAGTAGCAGAGTCAGCGTGTGCTGTGGCAGGGTATCAGCACAACTGGAGGGAGACAGTTTTCCAGATTCACTAGGCACAACCGCATCATAGACGTCTCAATAATCTATTCCACCCAGTAAGTCTCTACAATCGTACGATTGCACCACCTACAACAGCACGTAATCTACAAGTCAACAGGAGGAGGCTATTTAAGCTGCAGACGTCACTGAAGTAGGAATGCAGTGGCTCACTTATTTACACTAAGTGGTGCACAGTGATTGCGGTAAAGACGGGTAGGACTGGAAGTAAAGATGGAATAAACTGAAGTCGGGGGAGAGAGTGAATGATAGAATGCACATGAGATGCTGCACACGAGGGCGGATACAAAGGCCAGGATTCCGCCTTCAATCATTGTTCTGGCTTGACTTATTATTGCATCTGGTACGAAAATCCATTTGACCACCAAGCATAGACATATGCACCGCCGAAGACCAAGCGCACATTTCCACTTTAACTGGGGGACGCATGGCTTTTTTATTTGCATAGAAATATCCAGCTTCGTCGTCAGAATTTTTACTTTCTTCGCAATCTTAAATGTAAAAGTGTATGGCCGTTGGAATAAACTGTCAGGTGAACAGGCAAATCAACTTCAGAATGTCTACGATGAACTGGCTCCTCTAAATAAGTTTTCCTTGGGACATCATAACTCACTTTTTAAAGGCTATTCATTCATAGTTATCGAAGTCTTCCAATCTCTTGAATTTGCTCGCGGGGATTACTTATCCAAAGTATTGCTTTCATTTTAATGTCGTCTCTTTGACGAAATACCGTCGCAGTTCTGTAGGTAGATATTGAACAGTGAATCAAAATCAGGAGTGCAGCAACTGTGCCTTTTATTGTCAAACCGATGAGGTAAATGGGATGATGGTAATATTTGCCACTGGGAATAGGCTCCACCATGGGTTGTGGTATGTCGTTGTCCACACCTAGCTGCATCGTAAGCTAATCTCACCGGATCCACCTCAGGTACCAGCGTGTCCGCTCCTGATCGCATGCAGCTGCAGTAAGCGCCACCACCACCGCCGCCACACGCTTTCGATCGCAGGGCTCCCGCGCCCCATCATGACACCTCCCCCCTATCATCATCAAGTGTATCGCCATCCTATTGAGCGCTCGGAGGCTGTCCACCACTTTGACGAACCAACTAGAAATGCTGATCTATTTCTCTTATGCACTTGGCAACTTCACTTCCTACATACGTTCTCCTTTTTTTATTCGGTGTTGAAGGGTTCGGTTTTTGGAAGTGGTCGCATTTTCCACACATTGACGGCAAACGTGGTAGCGAATCAATGATTACCCCTTTTAAAATGTCGGGTAACGTTATCAAGGTCGGGTCTCGGTCTCTCCGTTCCGATTCGTTGCCTTGGTACACAGGACTGACCACCCTCAGCCTTAATCCGCTGCATTCTGAGAGGCAGACTCCCAACTCCGAATTCATTCATTCCCAGTCCTGACCTTCATAAGGTAGACAGCGCTAGCTGTGGCTGCTTCTAGGCAAGGAGTGACTGCTATCCAGCTGCCTGCCATGGGTTCATGATGTGGAAGTTAAGTGCGGGTTTCCATCCATGCTACAGTCTTCAACCTGTTGGTTTTACTTTCAGTCGTTCCTTCACAGTGGTAATTTTACCACAGTATAAATACCTAACAATGTCCCTTCCATGGACCTATTTTAAAGCTCAAGGTTTGCTCGTTTGATTCCAAAAACTCCAAGATTGAGATACTAGTAGGATCACTGTGTGCTGTGCCATGGAAGCATCAGTAAAAAAATAACGAGAATTCAGTTCTTCTGGAGGGAAACCGTGTTTCAGTTTCTCTGTGCGTGGCTCCAACCGTAAAAGTACCACTTATTTATTTCACCGAGAAAGACGCTTTATTCATGAAATTTCACTATTTCAAACAACACGCGATGCACAAAGGCAACTGGTGGAAGCCGTCTGGGTTGTAGGCGTTGTTGAAGTGCGATGTTTCAGCCGAGGATGGATACGAAGGCTCGAAGTTCACTTTCAACCATTTTCTTGGCTTGACTAATTATTTTACTCCTAAGTAGATCGGTTGGAAGAGTAAAGAACCGCTTTTTGACATATGTCTTATCGAAAACCGGCGCTGATAATTCCACTTTGACATCAGGACGCACGGCTTTTGTAACTAGCACAGATATATCCAGCTTCTTTCGCCCAATCATCACTTTGTCCACGAGCTGAAATGTGGAATTCAATGTCATAAGTTTTTAATTTCCCTGTCACTGCTTAAATTGAATCTTACATTTGATACTCTTTGCCACAGCTCAGCAATGCAAGCACATACTTCTGCTCATTGCAGACTGGTATTCCGCCAGTTTTCCTCACCTAGAAATAGATCTTTCCTTCAAGAAATAACTGTAAATTACCATAATCTTAGACACTTCTTTCTCAATGTATAATTATTGACCCAACAGCCATTTTGACATCGCCATTCACATTTTTAATAATAATAATTCTAAATAATGGTAATTCATAATAATTTTAAACATTGTTGAATATGAAATGACCAAGATTGTAAAAGGTAGAGTAAAAAATGAACTTCAGAATGAAACGCGTTTACAGTTTGCCCAGAAAATATTCCATTTTTTGGCGATAATTTTGTAATGTCTTAAAAACCATCTATTCAGCTGTCCTGTTTGTGGCTGCTAAATTCGCAACAATTTTAGCCTTCCACCAGTGGTCATTTCGGGCTCAAAATTATACGTCAACAGAATTTTTTGCTTTCGGGTTTAATATTGGGCTGCACATCCAAAAGTGTGTGAAAAATTATTAGAGGAGATTACCTGACAGCACATATTCAAGCATGTACATCCAATTTCCATGCTTAAACACCGTTGGCGAAAATCAGGCCCTAACCAAGGTTACGGGTTATGGCGCAAAGTGTCCTCATAATTATCAACGCATCACTTAGTAATCTAATGTGTCAAAGTAACCGCAGGGTTATTTGAATAGAATATGGCTCTTGTGATGAACGAACACGATCATTCTTTAACTCCTATTAGGATAGCGAATCAAACGCAAATAATTTTGGATTTTTCCTGTAAAGTTATTTGATTCAGTTATCACTTTGTCTGCTGATGTTATGGTTCTAGTTTTGAAATATACACATACTGCACACTTTTACTGCGTTATCCTACTAGTTGCAGACGAGTGTCATTTGTGATGGCATCGCCCCTCCGACACGTTTTGTGCCTCAGAAATTCTTAAATAGCTCAACAAATTGACGATTATTACTCCTACAATGTCTTGCCATTTGCATATTATTCATCAGAACTATAGCTCCATGACAACACGAGATCACTTTGAGTGAATCAAAGAAATGTAGCAAGCCCTTTGCACTTTGCTTCGCTAAACCTTTGCCTTGATATTTGGGTCTTTGTGAATGCGTATATCTGTGCTTTGATTGCGATTATTAGATTTCAACTGGCGATTTGTCTCTGCAACTAATGGAAGAAGGAATATCAACGCCGATGGTATTACTAAGACTAACTACCACGGACTCACCAGTTCTTTGCTAGTAAAGAGGGGGATGTGCTATACACGGTTGACTGAATGCACCTGCTAGGCGAGAAACGTTCAGTGAAGCAAAATCTTGCAAGGGAACGGTTATCCATCCTCAAGGGAGGATTGTACTATGAACGAGCACAACCCCGACCATTTTGCTCGGTTTATAAGAGAAGAATAATAATAAAGATCAAGTAGAAAGAGGTGAAGGCCGAACCTATTATAATCAAATAATTAGTATTGTTTAAGTGATAAGGCACATTCAGTATTTTAGCAAAGACTTTCGTGGGTAATTATTAAAATTAATGTAAATGTAAACAGCTTACTAAAGTTTGTTATATATTTTTGAGAGAATTCTTCGGATAGAATATTTAAGACTGAATATGGCGCTATAATCCTTGTTTGCTTAAATGCGCCTTTTGGACGAGAGGCGGCCATAACAAACAAAGAGAATACAAGCCCAAACACTTTAATCCGCAATATTTGTATCCCCTTAATATTCCATCAATTGGAGCATGTCCTCCCCAAACTCGTCTATTTGTTCTAAGAGCATGATGGCTAAGGAGGAAGAGGTGAACGCTGAACCTATTAGAGTATATTTGTAAAATGACAATCTTAACTAATTTATAATTAAGCATGAATTTTTCGGCTTGAAGAGTAAATTATTCCTGTTTTAATATCCGTACTAAAAAGGTCTGTCTTAAGTTTAAGCAGATTACACTTAATCGTATAAAATTGTGCGGGTAGCAATTTATCACCAAGTTTCACAGAGAACTTGTTGCAAACGCAGGCCCTCAAATTGCAGGATATATTCAAAGCAAGTGTCGCCTTTCCCTGCTGTCACAAATACATGGAACCTTTAAATAAGTAAATTTATTTGGTGTTTTACAGCATTCAAAAATGGCGTGGTCGCTTGCGACTCCTTTTAACCTCTGCCAAAACTTTATCTTTACTTCATATTAATTATAAATGCCCAAAAACTATAATCAGTATTTATGGGTTAAGCTAATGCTATTCATTTGCAAAAAAACTTGTCTATCCCTTGGCTTGCTGTGACAAAGATGTCTTTATGGTATGGAAAAAATCATTAGAAAGTAAAGAAAATGTCATGAATAGCAGACATTGACTCGAATTCAACGTGTTCTTCAATCTATTCAACAAATACATCCTTTAGACACAAAGAAATCTTCAAGCAGGGACTAAGTCACAAATTGTGAAAATCACTAAAGAAACAATGGTCTCACTCCCACTGTGGATTGTTGAACTTTCTGCTTAAAAGCAATAGATCAAGAACTAGGGAGACTGTTAAAGAAGACAGGGTGATAAAGTGGGGTTGGCATTATTTGCAAAATAATAGCGCGGGAGCGAGAGGAGGCGCAAACTATTTGACGCACACCATTCAACGGTGATCGTCTGCAAATACATCAGCTAACTGCGACTCCAATAGCAAAAAAAAGAGGGGGCACATTCAAGCAACCGAACTCTTTTGAAGACATTTCGTTCTCATTATCTAACCACAGGATCCAAAAGTGGTTCGCTTACTGGAAAGCAACATGATACAAAAACGATCACAGGGATTCGTGATAGACTACTTCTTCTCTCCTTTGGCGAACCACGTGCAGTAAAATCTGAGCCTACTCATATTTTCAACACTTTTATTTTCAAATGATTAAAATGAAGCTAGACAGCTAATGCAAAGCCTGGGTAATTTTAGTTACTACTTGCTTTTTAAATATGCTTTGAGTCAGATGTGTGGTAATTCTGCCTTGATACCATCCAAGATGACAGATATCTTCGCCAGTAGGTTCATAAAAACGCCATTTAATAAGCAGGTTAGCTAATCGACTCTTTTTTTGTTTTTGCAAAAACTTTCAACTAGAATGATCCATTGGAGTTAAACTGGTTGCTTGGGCACTGATTTTTGGTCAGTGTTGGTTTATAGTATTATTTTTCAGTGCTAAACAATCTCTTTAAAGTCCTTTAATACAACTTGGTCATGCACAGCAGCAGTTGATGTTTTCATTATTTAAAAAGGGCTAGGCATTATGAGAAGAACGTGGGCACGGCTAAACTTAATTTAAAAATTCTAAATAGATTTTGGGATTTTACGAAAGACATAAAATGTAGATATGGCTAATGGTTGCTTTATACCGAAAACGTACTATCGTGGGTGGTTTTATTTAGATCAGAAAGTTTTATTTGTTCTGTTTGACTTGGATCTCTCTGGGTCTTGCCTGAAGTCGATGCAATATATGCTGCTAGGCAGAATATTCACTGCCGACGTACAGAAGGGCTAACGCGCTACTAGCATGGCCCTAAGTCCATGCCGCTTAGCTAAAGTACAGTGGGGAAGATTTCGGTCCCCGAAGAAATAAAT
Source organism: Echinococcus granulosus (assembly GCF_000524195.1). Classification (NCBI taxonomy): domain Eukaryota; kingdom Metazoa; phylum Platyhelminthes; class Cestoda; order Cyclophyllidea; family Taeniidae; genus Echinococcus; species Echinococcus granulosus. Next base: position 61,783 of record NW_020170469.1, on the reverse strand, counting down.
AAGCAACCAAGGTATTATGCTACTTCATGGTTCGCAAAAGCCACATTACCAAAAGTGAGTTTTCCCTTAAGTCCGCATTGGTTCCACTTGTTAACGGTCAACATCCATCGCTTCGTTAAAAAGATTCCGTGGATAGCTTTGTTAAATTTTAGGCAATTTTCTAGTAAGTATCGTGGCCTAATATGCTGAATGCTAATTTAGCAAATTCAAATTAGTTTGAGATGATCAGATCATCTTATATTTAATGCGTATATTTGGGGAAAATTAACAAAAACCATTGGCTTGCAAGAACAGGCTGTAATATGTTGTCCAATAAATATTTATCTAAGGGCTTAATTTATCATTACCTAGAGCGATATGGATAGACAAAAAGGGTAATACTTGTTTTATTTTGCCCTCCTCCTAATCGCAAAACCATTTACATACCATTCAGAACATGAACATGCACACAAAGCATTGACCCGCAGGAATGAACTATTGTCTGGACAGTTTTAAACAAAGCTGAGTTGAGTAGTAAAATAAGTTTATATGTAAAATAACCAACTGAAATATTATTTTAATGCATTGTAATTTATCTCATTAGAAAAATATGCAAGTTTAAAGCAAATATTTTTAGTTTTAAAGTAAAATCTCAGTTCAGCTTAGGTTTTTCAATGTTAAATCCAATCTCTGACGTTGACATGACAGCTATTGTGCACAGATTCCGGACTGAGACATATTTCTAATATTATCACAAACGCAATTAAGTCCGCCACTGGAAGAGAATGTTGCAGAGGGTGGGGTTGAACACAAATGTCTTACCGAAGCAAAATTCTACTCAATCAACTTTAATGCTTTTATTATTCCTTTAACTCTTCATTCGGATTCTAAGGACACTTGAGAGTATCCGTTATTCTACTTCCACTGAGTAGCATGGTTTCCTGATAAGGGCAGTAACCCTATTCCACGTCCTTCTCTACACTGGCAACACGTATTTTGCGCCATACTTTATTTTTGGATTTTATACCCATGGATTACATTTATAAATAAATATAAAAGGAAAAGCCAAAGTACTTCTAGACTAGTGAGTGCAAATTAAAGGCTTCCTTCACATAATTAAACCTAGTGCTTTTCAAAGAAGTTGTTTATAGAGATAATTGAAAATGCTGAATAATGAGGAAGGATTTGAAATAATAAGAATAGTTTTGAACTTCCTCATTAGTCACACAATGAGATATCACACTTGGTAAAAAGTCCCTGTTAGAACGAAAAGAATCATATTGCCCTGACCACCTCGAGGATAGGTTTAGAGCGAAGGCAATTTCCCCTACCTTCCATTGAATTACTTTTATTGAACGAATTTGGGTATTTTTGATAATTCAAATCCAGCGACTTCTCTGAAACGCTAAAATATCTGGCGATCCAAATCAAGACACCATCGCCCATTATCCACACGCTTGTAGCGAACAAGCTGCTTAACAACTCAAGGATATTTAAGACAGTTTTAGAAATGGTGGTACATTCCTAGAGCATAACATTCAGAAGCAAATGGTAATAGAATCTGGATCTTTCTTAACAACCGAGCCATATATTCGAAAATTAGTTAATTACCAAGTGGAAAGAATTTGGGCTTTGATATGTTTTGATATCTTCCTTCAGTGCAGATCTAAGTGATTTACACATGGTAACTGGTTATAGATAGGGCATTTCATAAATTATTGTACCTTGGAGAATGAGAATAATCACTCTAATTAGTTCTACTTTTCAGCGGATGTAGGCATTTATCTTAGTATTTCGACAAACCTTAAGTCTGACTTCATTATAAGTTGATCTGATATTACTATAGTCCTGCTAAAGTCTAGATTAAGTAGGATGTCATCTTTTGATGTAGCTGTAGCAAATGGTAGCTGTAAATTCTTTAAAGAAGCACAAACTGCATAAGTCTTAAGAATGAATTTGCATTTACCAAAAAACCGCAAATTTCCACTTTTTATGAATTGTGAATAATTTGAGCTGCTCAAAACTGTCGAATGCCAATAGCGATATGAACCGACGCATATGTGACAGCAATCATTGTTTAGTATAAAAAAGCTAGTCACATCGTATGATACCAGGAGACTAAAAAGTGTGCATGTGGTTTACAGTGTACTTTGTTGGTGTAACTTCAAACTTACGTGCAATCGTTTACTCTTTTATACATCTCTCCGCCGATGCAACAAACTTTGTTATGCTCTTTATTCGCTTACCTTGGGCTTGATTCCACCTTCATTATAACACGAAAGTTATGCCAGACGGATTGAAGTGATTCTTGCTTGTCAGCATCCTTAAATAAGAGCTACACGGTTCCTGTCCACAAAAGCTAGTTTGGTGTTAGATTTAGTACATAATGATCCTGAAAGATGTGGCGATAAGACATCACTGGCAAGTATTTTAACACCTGACCTTGATGAGAATTTTATGCTAAAATAATTAAATACAAACAAGCTAAGGAAATTGTTATAAACCCTAGCATGAACGATGAGATAAAATCCTGTCTGTACCCCTGTCGTCTAAGAGTGGGATATCTTGCTGAAAGATTAGAAAATGAGTTCTCATGTTGTTCATCAAGACTATCACTTTTTCTGTACCCTGTTACTTTACTCTGCAAAAATGTGACGTTGGAAAGCAACTGTTTGAGCAGGCTGATTATTTGCTCTAGGGTAGGTATTGAATTTTGCAATTCTTAGACAATTCACTCACTGCTCCACTCCACACTGCCAATGTACCAATTCATCCCTACAAGTCTGCTTTGTGCGCTTGTGTGCATAGAAAATTGCCAAAAAAGATTTGATTAAAATTTCTTTACCAAAGAACAAACAAAAGCTACCCCCATGATCTGCCTACTCAGTAGGGGAAACCCGGAGCAAATGCATAAAGACGTTGATCTAAGAGGCAGCAATTTATGAAGAAGCTTCTCTTCTTTATGAGACCTTACAGAACCCGTAGAGGCGCAGATGATTCATGAGAAGATCGACACATTAGGGTGGAAGTGAGCAAATGGGAGGAAGAGGGAGAGAGATGTTGGCTCATTATCTTGATGATATGCCTTTAGGTGACGACTATCGCCTATTCTTGTCACCAGCGTTGGGCACGCACTTGCGGCAAGAAACTGGCAGTTGGCAAATGGGAACAAATTGGGTGGAGGCAGAGATAGCTGCAGGTAGCCGCTTTTACTTCCAGATGCAAAGCCTTTTTCAAGATGATCTTCTCAAGCTTGCATGTAGTCGGTAAAGGCCTGTGATTTGTGCTGTTTATTTATAATTCTTTTAACCCATTGAAACTTACATCAAATCTTGTGCAAAAATCGAGATTTTTTTTGAGAAGAATTATGAGAAACAAGTAATTTAAAGGATCTACATGCCTTCATGTCTACTTTTAAAAAACCAGATACGTAATTTTTTGTTTCGATGTTTTCAGTTTTCGCGATAATCCCAAATACTAGGTTTCAGGTTGGTCTGCGCAGGTAGACGAACCATTTTTGCACACAAACATCCCTATGGTTTTCTTATGTGCTAAATTAAAATTCATGCTTTGTTCCTGGACCTCACCTGACTCAATCGTCTTCATTGAAGCCTTTTCCTTTACGCCAAATATTTTATTAATTTAAGCTCCTACTGTAAAGCATTGACAGGCCTCGAGCAGTAAAGACAGTGAATGTCTAAAGTGCTATTACCCAAGAAGACTCAACTCTGGCTCTGTTGATGTCGACAAGATGTCTGACTGAGGTTAGAAGCAATGTGCGGTGATTCCTGACTCATGAGTGCCTCGTGTGGCTCTGAATGTGTTGAGAGATCTGACAAGGTATGGTGATTACCGTAGTCGCCGAGACAGAAGCAGAAAAGAAGAGAGGGTGGCCAAAGGACTGATGATTGTTTTAATTTAACACACGGGTCTCTCTGGTCTCAGTAATTCTGCTTTGGTTAAACACTGAAAAGAATATTAAAAATGATGGTTTGTTCCAACGGTTCTTATAATCATTTACACTGAGGTTTTGCTCCGTCGTCACAAGGAAGCGACAATGAATAAGTTCTCTTACTAATGCAAATAAAAATGAAATTGCAGCGAATTTAAAAGCTATGGCATTGCACGAGATTAAATTAAAATGCTGTAGTGATTTGATTTGTCTTCTACCCCAGATAACAAAGCACTTTGCTCTCAAGCATGTTAAGTGTGGATGCCACAATCGTGGCAGATCGCTTTCAATGCGTCGTTGTCTTTTGCATTTTCCCCCTTATGTAAATGGCTACTCGGCTTAACCGGAATATTCTGGCTCATTTGCTCTAATTCAACCCAAAAATAAGCTCTCTATTTTGATTGTACAGGCCGAAAAGCAAGCATGCTATAAATTCTGTGCTTGATTCAGCAAATCTTATAGGGAATATTGAGGGTATCATTGCGTTGCATGGCATTTCTTAGCCTTTATGAAGATATTCCTAACGCAGGGATTGGCACTTCAAACAGCGGATGTAGGGTAGTTAAGGTCAAAATGTCCAAAGATTATAGTGTGTACCCACAAGAACAGTTGTGGGTACAATATCATTTACCTAGAGTGGACAAAAGGGTTACAGATGCTGCTTATGATGATCCCATGAATGCTGGTTGATACTAATAGCCAATAAGTAAGCAACCTTCCTGATGCTAGTACATCTAATTTATTTTATAACTATTCTAATTGTCGTTTCAATTTCAAACTGCATGACTTAACTTCCTAGTTACACTATTGAGTTGGGTGGATTTATGTCATAAAGTAGTGCGTTAAACTACTTTTCCCTTCGACATCACCTCAAAATATATATACGGAATAATGCAGAGCATAATCCAGGTTAATAAAACTAGATTTATCATGAACATCAAGGTTATTTAAAAATAAGCGTATGCGCAAGGACTGGAATGAGGTATCATTGTAATATTTCGGTTCTTTGCTTAACTCTCGATTTTGAAAAAGGAACACTTTTTGTAATGGGCATTGTACCCTCCACGGGTAGGCTGGCCTCTGAGCCATTTCAGTGGTCCCTTGCCCTGCTATATGTCAAATATATGCATATATTCTATCGTCTTCAGGAAAATCTCGGAGCGCTACATTGGTGGCAGTGGACAGCGGACCCAATTCCGAAAGACACATATCCTGATTTTTACTGTTGTGTGATAAATCTTAGCGAGGCGAAAGCAGTACATACGCTACGGATCGGGAATATAGAGACGACCTAAATCCGAAAAGCTGAGAATGACGTCAACCTGTGCAGCCTCATATTCCACAGGAAAGCTATTAACAACGGAAGCAATATTTGCGGTGAGATTTTTGGGAAAATTTCGTTGCGAAATCTTTCCACCACACCTGCAAAAAATATGTTGATGAGGTGAATAAGCAACATCTCTTTCACTTCTCTACTAGCTGGATAGAACCCAGCTAGATGTGGCCGGCCAGCGTTGAAGTTAAAACAAAGTGACAAGGAGGAACGGGCGCAAAACCCATATCCTACAAACTATGTTAAATCTCGTCCTTCATTACCTTAATCTTCTTTTGAACCAGTGCTCCCACGTCTAGCTATGGACATGAGTGATAACCAGGACAATTTTCGTGCTCGAATCCACTTTCCATGCATTTCGAAACTGCAGATTTAGTTGAATTACCACGAGGGATCAGTGACGTTGAGGTCAACTATCTCCTCATTTGTATGGATATTTGATGATTGACAGGACTGGCTCTTGGATATTTTCTCACAGCACTGATTGAGTTGTGGTGGCTGGCGAGGGAGGTTGACCAAGGGTAGCGTCGAAACAATAATAAAATCGGCTCTAATAAAGGACCATTTCGTGTCTCGGCCCTTGTACTTTCGGCCAGTGGACTGGCTTCTAAACCATCCTAGTAGTCCCAGCTCCTTCTGTACATTAAATACACACATTCTGCCCGAGAATCATGTCTACTTTGGCCCTTAAGAAAGTCTGTGAGGCTAATTTGTACTATCCTACGTTGTGGTGTCAAATGAACCATTGATTACTACTTCAAACGCTTCTCAAACAAAGGCGCAAAAGCTTTTTTGACAAATTAAACTGAACTGTTGAGTTGGTATCTCAATATTGGTAGAGCCTAGATAGTACTACTTGGAAGCATACCAAACCCGAAATTAGTGGCTGCATACAGTAAAATAGGTCGTGGTACAACATTTGGCGGGGTTTTTAATTACATAATGCAATGCAATTTATCTAAATTTAAAAAAACATAATTGGATAAGATGGAATGTTAGATTTATTAATAACTAAGATAATGAGGCAATGGGGACAAACTTTACGAAAAATAAAATATTTTCGCAAAAGTCTTACAGCAATGACAATACATTGAAAAGGAGCCAAACGGGATAGAGCAAATAAGAATTAATCACTTTACCTCCTAATGGATGCAGAGGCGAAATAAAACAAATTTATAAAAACAGGATAACCGAAACCAATTTCTTTCGTATGGCATGTTAAGAGAAAGTAACGTACTAGTGGATTTGTAATTAAAATCTGTTACTAGGTCCAAACAGTAATGAAAGCGAATGCACGTCTTTTAATCATAGGCGGTTTGTGGACACCGGCGTATTTATGGTCTTAGCATTTCAATCGTAGGTATCAGGTTTTTTTAACCTTTTTTAAGCTAAATCGCCTGATTTTCAAAAATATCTTATGAGACTAAGTTTAAGGCTTGTATAAGGACATCGTTATCGTTGTTTAAATTTCCCCATTTTGTTTACTTTAGTACCCGTTATTTCAAATAATCTCTTTATGATATATTTATTGAATTTTCATGTATAATGAACCGTTTATGCACAGATTGTCTGCCAGATTTCTATTACATCTTATAGTAGCAGTTAAACTTGTTTTCAACAGCAATTTTAAAGTGATCGTATGTTTTAGATTAACACAGAAAATACAAATAAGATTTAATCCAGCTGGCTAAACCCATTTGTCTCAACCTGTGCCAATGTCGCCTGTGCAGCATGTTACAAAGCATTGCGTAGATAACCTGGTTATTCTTCTACTCCTTGGTCCCACCTGCTGCTATTTGCAGAATGATCTGAGTCGTATATATGTGTATAAGTATCTCATGGATGAAATGCCACAGAATTACATTTGTGAGGGTGTTCGTAAATTAGCGGAAGTAGAACATGAAATTGTGCATTGTGTGGTCAGTGGTATTCGTCAAACCATTTCCGTTGTAGGTAGGTGATTTTCCCTTTCAACCAACGCAATTTCTGCTATCTTTGGGGATGCTACTTAAATACAATTAGTAAATCTAATCCCATTTCTCCAGTAAAGTGTCAAGTGCTATCCTGACTCGCAATAAAATGTGGGGGCTGACTGCAAATAGCGTATTTGCTTATTTGCTCTAAAGTACTCAGTAAAAGTGACAGCTACAGGTTGGTGATGTTATTTTCCGAGTTTGACACAAATTGTCGGTGGCGGTTCCTAAGAAGTGAGACGAATATAGATGTCTCCAAAAGCAGATAAGATACGCTTTCAGGGCTCTTTCAGGTTACTTATTACTAAGCATCTGCAACTGCGGGATTGTAGCAGTAGCTTTAAACCTTTGTAGAAAAACTGGTAAATCGGCACAATTCATTCTCTTCAAAGGAGTTTAGAGGCTGCTTCTTACTTCAAAGTCCTAAAATATGAAAAACCGTAAGGAGAGCATAGTTTTAAGACTGCTGTGGCTAGCGATTAAGGAGAGAAGAATGCCATGGCCTCAGGAGTCTAAGTTAGATTCAAAGTAACTATGTCAGTGGAGGAAGAAATATAGGTTTGTAGAAAGTCATCTTAAGCTTAGAGAAACAATTCATCTGGTAAAGTTTGCTTTTTCTCTGTTCTTATTATAGCAATAATTGCAGCCTAGCGATGTTATTCATAGAAATGGCACTTTTTAGATCCCAAAGATATAGATATAGTGTGGAGTCCAAGGGCAGAGGCCTTCTCTTCACAGAGGGAAGGTAGCATACGATTCTTCCTTGAGCTAAAGGGGAAGGCGCATCCTTATACATGGCTAAAAATCCGCCCTGCTGAAAAATTTGGAGAGAAAAGTCCTCAAATTCAGAAGAAAAACATCACATGGAAGGCAGGCATCGGGGGCTGCTTCCGGTACTACATAGTCTCACCCTTCAAGGCGATCGCCTTCACGCTTAAAAGTAAGTCATTTTAATGGGTTATTAATTGGTTAAATAGATTTAGAATCGTATCAGGAAATGCCGCGTTTTTAAGAGATAGAATTAGTTGAAACCTAGATTTAGGAGTTAAATAAGAGGCTAAAACCGAATTTTTATTCCACAGAGTACCTCACTGCTATATGTAGCCATTTGCTGTGGCTGAACAGCGTAGTTCAAGGGTTTCTACAGCAATTGAGATGACACCAGAAAAATATAGAAAAATTATGTTTTCATTAATCAGCCACTTAAAGCCCTCAAAACCGTTGTTACTGGCTGCTGGAAAAGCCATTATGATTTATTGCAAAAGACTTGTTCCAAAACGTTCGTTGTTTTGAGATTTAGCAATGATGGATCAGTAAAACTAAAATAATTTACTAATGACCTCATAATATCCCCCAAACCCGTCAAATGATTTCAGTACGTTGATGTTAGAATGACCTTTTGGAGCTTTTCTCTAATAAAAAGTAAATGAAAGTGTGTATGCACAAAATTAAGACAATTTGCAATAAATTTTAATTGTGAGTGGTGTGGAAATTTTGCAACCAAGTGCTTTCATGCCAATTCGATTTTAAACTAAAAAAATAGAAGGTTTTAAATCGGGACACTTAAAGCTACATAGTTAGTCTTCATTTTCTTCTAATGCACAAGGCATTTGCATGCTTCTATAGACGTGTTCATCTGCTCGCCAAAATGCAAGTAAAATTGCGTTATTTCCTTCTTAGTAACAAAGGACTTCAACTGGTATCCAGACAACGAATATGCTGTGGATACCGGATCGGCTGAAATCGTTCGCTACATTCAGACGCAGACAGGGACGAAACTCAAATTACAACGGTGTCAAATGTGCAGTGGTCGAAATGGTGTAACCATTCTTCAAAACTACTATGTCAGATTTACTGCCAGGTCATCGCTAGCGAAGGATAGGATAGAATGCTACGTAGAATACGAGGGAAATTCCACCTACTTCAGTACTCCAGTTTCCATCATAAGTTAATATGATTTTCATTCGTTCATGTCATTTTGTGTGGTCTTGCGTGCTCTTCACCAAGTTTTGATTAAAAGTTTGATTCCAAGCTTCCAGATTATTCAAGTTTGAGTGTTCTCCAGCCGAAAATATATAGAAAAATAACTATTATATTCCAAATCTTCTATTTTTATGAAATTATCTGCACAGAAACTAAGAATGCAATCCTCTTTGGACCATAAACATTATGAATCTATTTTAGCTTCGTCACCTTGTTTTGTTAAATACGGTTTTGTACAATCATTTATAATCAACTGATAAGGAACTTATATCGCACACACGTGATGCTGGTAGCACCGTTAATAATTGTGTAAGCACTTTATTTTATAGGGACAAACAAACTGTTTTACTACCCACTTTTTGACTCGGTATACATGAAAAATGCTTCAAAGTTTCCACCAAAACTCGACACCTTGACCGATCCAAGGGCCTGCAAAGTGGAGTCAAAGACATTGGTTTCGTCCACAAATTCGCTCTTGAACGGTGTACCCGGCCGTTACAACGTTACATGTGGAGATGACGAGTTTTCCCAAAGTGTACTTATACTTAGTACGTTTGTTTCAATTTTTGCACTCAATCGACAGCAATCTTTGCCGTCATGGAGTGTAATCAATCAAAATGAATCTGAATTGAAAAAGGTAGCATGATTAAAACCTGTGTTAAACTGCATCTCTAAGTGACAAATCGGACTATTTTATGGGCATATTTTCTGGGCAATTTAAATTTGCTTTAATAGGCTCAAGAATATTTGAAATATTCTATCAAAAAAAGACCATTCCTCTCGTCGTGAAGCTCGATGATTCGACATTGCAAATGTCGGATATGGATAGATATGGCTGTTTCTGGGTAACTCTATCCGAGATGGGAGAGGTGGTTCTCAATAAAAGGATTGATTCTTCCATTAGAATCGTCACCATACAGTGTGCTGCGTTTGTTGGTCCAATTGCAGTCAGAGCAACTCTCTACCACCTCCTAACCTGTGAGTCTTTTAGCCCTGCATAAACGCTGCCTACAAAGAAGTTATGGAAATAGCAATAACTTTTTTTAGTGCCCACCGCGATCAAAATACAATTGCTGTATAATCGTGGGTATTACCTTCTCGGGGAGCACATGGATGACATCGAGGTGCGGGCATCTGTCGGTCTAATTGAAATCCCTTCTCATGATATCCACTGCAGGGGGAAAATTACTTTTAAAAGTCCCTTTCTCAAAATAAGCAGTTACACAAAGGAGGGAACAGCTGAAGTTTCGTGCTTTGCCAAATACAAGGAACAAAAGGGCAAAGAAAAACACTTCAGGCTTCATTTCCTTGGTAGGATGATTAATTTGATGTTTTGAATTATGATATTCCAGTCACATAGTAGTGGCTGAAACTAATGGCTTAACTTGCAAATTACACAAAAATAAGGAGAAATTATTAACAATTTTTGAAAAAGGAAATAAAGATTTAAATGAGGCTAGTGGCATAGTGGTAGAGATTAAAGTAGTTAAGAGATAAGAATGTTTTATGACGTTCTTGTAAAATGTCTCTCGAATACTTTTCTTAAAGCCCAAGCAAATTTTCGTCTCTTCACTGCCAAGTTGAACTATATGTACATTGTAAGAGCATCCTACTCCCAAAAACCTAACGAAACGTGGATAAATGCCGATCCAGCTCAACTAGCTCCACAAATTTGCAACGTCCATTGCATTAGCATCCACGAGGATGGACCAAGTTTCAATGATACCATCAGGATCGATGAAATTAAGAGAGAATTCGAGGTATTCGACTGCTACTGCACCCGTACCTACAAAATGATGCTAATTAGGCGCAAGGCCGAATTCTACTTTCTTCTAAAACGAGGTCTCATGCTGCGAGGCTGGCAGACTTCATATGAAGAGGCTTGCATAGTAGATACCCAAAGCGAGATCGGTCTTGTGCCTGATGACTTTTACAGTAAAGTGGTTCCAGTGCTGAAGTATCGTCAGATGAAGGGCGAATGTCCCAGCTTGAAATGTGAATATGTTACCGAAGATCTGAATAAGTACTCATTGCTCTACTGGAATTGGCATACGAAGGCGGTAGAATTCTACAGTGCGGTACCTTATAAACGCAAATTATCATACCTTGATTGCTACGACCTTCAAGTAGAAGTGCTAAATTTCAGTAAGAATAAGCATTTCTTTTGACATTCATTACACTCAAAATACTTTGATTTCCTTCATGCATTAAGTGCTATAGAGTGGCTTTGGCAGCTGTTAAAATTTTTCTTGAAGTTCTAAGCAGATCGCAGAAAGAGACACGTTTATGTATTAGGCGCATTAATGCAAAGCACCTTCGGGACGGACAGATTCATCAGTACAACAGAAGGATTCTAGCACAGACTGCTTCGCCTTATCATTACTAGAGAAACACACACCTCTGCTAACTTTCATTTCTCCCATGCTTTTATTCACATCTCACCAAAGTGGCCTTACCGGGTTCGCTACACCTATCAATACTAATCCCACAATCCTCCTTCTTATTGTCACTGCGCTTCTTCAGCTAGAGGCCAATCAACTGCTTCAACTCCCAATGCTGCCCATTGGAAAAATTCAAAAAAATATCTAGTGCGAACCAGTCTTATTAAATCACTGAAAACCGTGTTCACGAAGAAGGGTTTTGTGTCTTGTTGCGCTGTCCTGTGATGTGTTATGGTGTGGTGTTGATAATTCCTGCAGAAGGATTCGTTCCTCGGGATACTATGCCACAAGACAGGTCATAAAACATGTCAGGCGTCGAGGACGTGACAGGCAATTCACGACTTACGGTCTACTAGGTAGCTAAAGCGTTCAGAGGATTGCTAGCTCTGACAATAATACAGACACTGCTGCAGCTGGTGTTGATAATGCTGATTAGCGCAGTGGCGGTGGTGGTGGTCTGAGATAAATCACGGCCACAGTCCTTGCCGCTATTTAGATGCAGTGAGAAGCTGCTTTCATTAATACACTCCGTTCTACTTTCTACGAGCACTATTATTGCACGTGTACACGGCCATTTTTCCTATTTCTTGTCCATATTAATGGTGTCTGAACCAAAACACACGTTACTCGCAATAGTTTAGATTATCGTCACGACAGCATTTCTTTCTAATCCTACCTGTAATATTAGTCCCGCCTTGCTTAAATGTCTTCTTAAATCCATGTTTTTCTTTGCCAAATGTCGAAAGAATTTCAGCATATTTCATTCATTTCATAAACTGACCCATAGTTTGATGTCCGGATACTACTTACTTAACTAAAGCATTTGATTTTCCTTAGAGATTTTGCACATTCTTAGGCTTAATTTCTATTTACAGACATCTTAACCTATCCTGAAATGATTGAACCTTCTCACAATGTCATTATTCCGGAAATTCAGCAGGATCTGTGGGTTTATATGAAAGATCGCAAAGGCCTGCAAATGCCTGTCTACCGTTGTTTCTTCATGGAGATGATAAACCTGGGCACAGAGCCTGGACACGTAACCCTTCGGAGTTACTTTACGGAGTCCTTTCAAACCAGGCTATATTGTGAAAGGGTTATGAATGGCGATCCCGTAGATATACCTTTTAACTTTATCATTTACCGTAAGTAGAGGGTTGGTCCAAAACATTTAGTCTCTTATCCCATCAAAAGCATATTTTTATAAACTTCATACTGTTTTAGCTTTAAACAAATTAAAAGTTACGATCAAACCGGAGATAGAGAGAATTTTTGTGGGTAAACGCTACAAATTCACCTGCACCAGCAGTCGACCAGAGTTGTTACAAGCGTATGGCTCGATTTCGATGAAAATTTATGAAGACGAAATGGTCATAGCCGAAACGAATAGCATGTCAATAAATTTGAAACCGAGCGGAGGGAATAAACTCCCTCACATCTACTCAATTCGATGCCTCTTACGCACTGCATCGCACTACGGCGAGCTGAGCAGAAGAGATGTTACCGCGTATGGTAAGGCGTGATTTACCAGGCACAGATCACTAAAAGAATTGTCTCGTAATGTAAAGGATAGGATAAAACAAGAGTAAAAACTGTCGTATGAAGAATTAACACAATATATGTTAGCCAAATCTCCTTTAAGATCATTGAAACAGTTTCAGTATGATCAGGTAGATCGTGTTTCTTTTGATTTAAAGTGCAATCAGCAGTTATGGAGGTGAAGTATCCAACCAAAGTCAATTGCTCTCTGTTTTGTTGCTTTTTCGTTAAATTCCATCAATGTGAAAGAGAACTGTGAATTCCGAATTTGCGAAGGAGATATATTGAAGAAGAAATCCATCAAGTACCTAGAAAACTTCACTGTCTTTCGGTATTATCTTGCTGCAATATCTTGTGATTTGTGGAGGATCATCAAATTTCGGCAACTGTTTATAGGCAATATCAAGTGTGGATATGTATCAGTCTACCATCTTTGTCCCCCTCTGTGCTCTAGACGATCTTGCTTGCATGTTGCACCATTATATTATATAATGCTGATAGAACTCAAAGGGTGCTATTTTAAGCCCTCCTGCTTTGCGAGCTTAGTATACTTCAGCATTCCAAGAGGGTGGAGTATGCGGTAGCAGAAAGTACTTCCCCAAAAATGGTGCATCACTCCAAGAATAACGTGCTGTAAACATGAATACCCTAAGTGTCTGATAGTAACAAAGGTTTGCGAGCAGCTGTTCATTAAAATAAGTGACAGTTAACATGTAACCAATACTTTCTAGCAAAGTGGTATATGACGAAACCGTTCGTTTGTACGCTCATCAACCGGGAGTAAAGTCATACTGGAGGCGTTCACACAACTGGCTCCCGCCTCCCTGCAGTTGTGCACAAAGCCTATCAGTGTGTTTTTCACTTCTTCCTTTCATCTCATTTCAAAAGCCAAGCTTCTTTGTTTCTTTGCACGCTAATCGACAAACTGGCTTACTGAATGACTAGCGCAAGTCACTTTATCCCCAATTGTTCATGTTTCCTAGGTGTATGTGGTACACTGAAGACGTAATCGACCACTTATTGAAGACCAAAAATTACACAGGGGATTCACAAGCCAAACATAATTTTACTTGCATTAGCATTAGATAGTCGATAGTAGAATTAGATTGACGAGTGAACTAAAAATGAGTTGCGGAAGAAGGTGCCACACACTGGGCATTTGTTCCTATCGATGGCGTCTCCTAAAAAATTTGGGATAAATTATAATTTGTACTGATGTTGTTTTAATAAGCCAGGTTTTTCGCAACGTTTTATGGAAAACATACTTAAGGAACGCATTTGGTCATCCTACACCCTTAGGCGTTAGGAGCTTAATTGCATCTTAGTGGAATTAAAGGTGGTCTATTTAAACTTCGATTAAAGGACTGCGGCTGCTGGTTCCAAAATTGAAGTCAATACACAGAAAAGCCTACTTCCATAACGGCGACGACGAGGTTAATTCTCGTTACATATTCACTAATGAGAAATTGGAGCTGATGAAGGAACTTACAGCTTCGGAGAATTCTACTAGCACTGGTGTCAAAATAAACGTATTTTATCAATCAAAACAATTATTTTCGCACAGGGAAATAATCCCAACAATAGGTAAGTACAGCTACAGATTAGGACTTTAACTGCACATTGACTTAGATGGTAAAATAAAATTTAAGACGAGTATAAACGATTTGCCTCATAGGCAGTTTCGCAAAATTTATTTAAACTAATGCTACCTACTATTTATTGTATGAGCAGATAAAACACGTTATCGGATGACACAAATTCACAATGTGTAGACAAATAAAATTAACTTTGCATAATGGGCATTTGCTCAGGGTGCGTTTGGCAGAAATGGGTATGATTTAATAAGGAAGCTAAAGGAGCGAATACGGGGAATTTCAAAGTAACGCTGGGCACATTTATATATGGTTGAGGTAGTAGTCCCTACATGCATTGAACTTGAAATGACCCTAAAAATAGATCAAAATTTTTTATGCATAGACATTAAAGAAGTCAAGCTACAAATTGAAGGCGCCAAAAAAGTACACGTGCTGGCTAATCGGCATTCAGAAGAATTTATAATGTGCCGTGTTAGTGGTGCTGAACCACTGAGTGCAGATGAATTGCAGGTGAAGTGGAGTTTTAGCAAGATTCGTTACCACCCGGCACCCCCATTGATAGAGGGAGCTAAGATTATCCTGAATGACAAAGTTGGTGAGGGGACCTTCTGTGTAATCTGCACCATACCTCTACTACGGTCCAGCACTCCCATAAATGAGACGTGCTTCATAGTGATACGTAAGTTTCTATCGTTATTAATTTCACGGTTAGCTGAAGACCTACACCTTCAATATAATTGTCAGTTTATTTATTCAGTTTCTAAATATATGGGCAGAAATGGTCAAAGGCAATTTTTACTTGTCACTTTCATTTCTTATATGAAGCTACTGAGGTATACTGACACTCTTGAGGTCAGAAAGTATGTAAACGAGTTCGAGCACTGGAAACCGCTATTATTTTTGGCCCTGTCCAGTTTTACGTATAACCTAGGCAGATGTAAGTGAAGCACTATTTGACATTTAGCATAAAAATAGCAAATTTTCTTAACTAATCTGGTCCACCTGTGTACTAGAACAACTGTTCATTTGTGCAATTCCGCCATTCAACTGATAATGCGTCTGCAGGACGCACAGGATGTCATACCTTCCACAAAGTGACCATGTTTGCAAGAATGATAATAAAAAGATGGAAGCTACCACAGCCACATTCATCAATGACGTTTGGATACACAGCCTAGGATAGCCTTAAAGATGTTTATACCATTTAATCTCCTTCCCCACTACAGATGAGTAGCTGAATAACCGGTTCACTAGCCGTCAGTCCTACTGACATATCGTGCTGGGTTTGGAATCTTATGGAGATATGACTACACATTCACGGATTCACAGCTAACTGCCTCTTTTAGAAGAAGCTTCAGTCACTACTACATTCTGTTCCATGGTCTGCGCAGGTGTTCTCTGCATGTGGCCACTGGCATAGTCATTGTTTCTTGTCTTCATCTACGTTAGCTGAATTAGAAAACGATATGTGCGCTGCCTACAGTGAATGAAATGATCTCGTCGATTTACAGTGTCCAGTACCGCTACAACAGTATCACTCTTAAGCACATCTGCCGAATTTAACTAGCGATTTACTCTGATTATCCTCGCAGAAAATAATAAATTAGAGTGGGAAAGGTTGCGCCGAATTTCCTTATAGCCTATTTCTTCCAGGTTGTTTTCAATTGTTTTGTGACGTGACTGCAGCCTTTCCACTGGAAAATCATTCATCCATCATGCTAGTACAAACATTTTTAAGATTTCCAACTCACACATGGAAGATCCTGCGAGAGAGACTATTGCACCTATCTGCAGCACGTACAGGAACTTAAGCTTTTATTTCACCAAATGGAAGACATGCTAAAGCGAATTGCTAAGTGCACCAAAAATGCCTACATTTCCCCTTCAACTCACAACATTCTTGCTTTGCCAAATTTTTTGGGAGTATATATTTACCAGATCGGAATAGCCAAACAGTACGCTCAAATAAGAACTGTCATTGCTCTTCACAGCT
>NW_020170469.1:31109-44895 GCF_000524195.1 Echinococcus granulosus | reverse complement strand
ATTAATACAAATATAGTAGATGTTCTGATAACTAAAATATAGTATTAAACCATCTGTTTCATAACAACCCATGGAGGAATTCCTCTTTTACACTTTAACATGTTTGCCTGACTTGAAGATTCTAATGTGAAGTTGAGGAGTTGCCTGAACTATACCCTCTTTTAGGGTAAATCTCATTATTCCTTTATCCAGACGCGTACCGCTTCAATATAAAGTTGATACCCGGGGGTGAAGATGGGGTTTACGTTTTGGGCAGCACAAATATCCTCCGCTGTTCCGTCAGCATGAATAGGAGTCTCATGGCCTTAGATTCCCATGTACCGACTTGCCGGCTGAAGGCTCTCAATGAGAATAATCAAACTACATCGAATGGTGCTATAAAGCTGGGCCCGAATCAAAAATTTGGCTCTATTGCCATTGACATCATCATTTCTATGTTCGGAATTGATGTCATGGTCAAATCCACAACTCTGTGGTTCATAGGTACTCCACTTTACCCATTGCAATACGTCTTCGTGATAAAGAGAATTTGTCTTATTTGAATTAGAACTATCCATCTATTTGACCATTAACTACATTTTGCCTTTTGAAAAGCTGGCAATTAAGCTACTGTCGCATTCAAATAAACTGGTCTATTCGCTGTACGATATAAGAGGTCTTCAGCGAATGGACCAAATGGCCCTTCTGGTAGCGAAAGTATTTGTCTCTACAGATCCTACTGCGTTGAAGCTTCAAATTTTGAACGACTCGCATATATTTGATACCCGAGAGACAGGAACAATAACCTGCGTATTGATACCAGAGAATATGACGTCAGTCTTTGGAAAGCATCTTCAATGGATAGACACTCACACGAAGGATGTGGTGGCACACTCCCGCTACAATCAACTTTTTATTCGCAGTCAAGAGGAGATGCAACGCAAGTACACTTGCAAATTCAAGATTGGGAATCTAAAAAAGGACTTACACTTAAAATATTTTGGTAAATTACGGCAGGCCTCCTTATTTGCAGATTTTAGTGGAGTAAAATTGACCTTCATATGTCACAGGGCTATGTCTTAAACTCGACCTAGCTATTAGTGACAAAGGGTCCGGTAGATCAAGTAATCATAAGTTGATTGGAAAAACTTATCCTTTATATACAACGCTAACGGTCTGTGTCAGACACTGTACATCATAATGTAAGCCTACAAAAAATTTAAGCAGTATTTTTAGGCTGCAAGAAGGAGTTCTGAACCACACAGCAGTTTTTTTCTAACCTATTCCTTAAGATCAGTTTTGATTGACAATTTGAAAGGAAAATGAATTTGAGTTAATGCTCATGCCGTCCCACATGATAATCTCCTAATTTTATTCTTTAGATTTAGCGAAAGTACGATTTACAACAAATTCAAGAACAGTTTACGATATTTATGAGAAGGGCCATCTTATACACTGCTACATTCTACCTGAAGAAATGCGAAAACTCACTGACCTTGTGTGGGGGTGGTATGATCCTGTGAAAAAAGTCCACAAGAAGTTTATCGAAGTTGACACGTTTGAAGAGGGAGCCCACCACTTGAGCTGCAACTCACCACAGTTCAGCATACCCCCACTTAACATCACCTTCTATATTGTGCGTGAGTTTTCATTTTACCTCCACACGATTTGCTTGGTATTTGCAAATGTCAGTTCTATGTTTGAGTATCGAATAAGTGTTGCTAAAATAAAAGTGGCCACGTTAAGAAAATTCCACTTTTATGCAACAATTCTCCGATTTTTTTAAAGGAAAAGAGGTGGGGAATCTTGGTCCGTTTCCTTATACATATCTTGTTCCATTTGACTCTTTACTCTCGTAACATGGTTACTTTCCCTTAAAACACAAGCTGACCCAATAAAATCCAAAAGTTGGATGGATTTTAGATAAACTTTTAAATGCCGATTGAAGAGGCAGAATAGTTAAATCTAGTTAGTTCATTCTTGAAGCATAATAGAGGTTGGAAGAGAAGATCGAAAAAGAGTAGACTAGCTCACAATGACCAAAATCCTCAAAAATAAGTTCATGGTTAAAAACAGTCCTTCCATCCCAATGTATTAAGCACGTTAAATGTAGACTCGTAAAATGAGCTTCTTAGAAACATGTAAGCAGACTGGTCAGCTAAGTCATCACATTTGACAAAGAAGTGTTAACTAACTTCTGAGATTGTAAGCTATATTGCAGGCCACAAAGCGGTACATCTTATCCTCGATGCTCCAGCTCAGTCACGATACAAGCGTTCGGACCCGTTGCCCAAGTGCGTCTGGTCGGTGCCGTGGATGAACAAGGAGCCTGGTTTGCGACCCACTCTGGTCCGAAGTGGTTTCAATCGTGGTACAATTTTCCGAGGCCGCACAACGTGCACTTCTACAGTGCCTGGTCTTGAAAGGCAATTTGTGCATGATTTCAGAATAATTGGTGAGGATAAAATTTGCTGTACAGTGAGTGGAGGGTATTATATAAGTGGTATAGTTTTAGTCACGCAAAACCAAAGCACATTTAAATCTATAAAAGATTACTTCTCAGGTTGCATACATTACTAAAAAAATATTGCATACACACTATAGCAATAACGAGAGAGTTTTGCAATTGGTGGTTAAATTCTAAATAAGTGCGAGGAACATTTGAGACAAACCTGGACTTTTTGAGCTTAAAATGGCGATAAAGGAATCATAAAAGATAATGGGACAGAAGATTCTTTCCCGACCTAGTCCTCTACTGCTGTACTTATATTCCTAACTAGGCGTCCAAATGTTATTTGTAGGGAGACTTCTTCAGCACGGCTTAACTGTTCTAAGACAGACCGCTTCACTTTGTCTTTATTAGTGATACACTCTTACCTGCGTGCTTTCATTGCACTCAGGCTATTTCATATTCCACACCAAAGTACTCCACATAGGTTTCACTACATCTAACAATGCTAACCACACCCACTTTTTAGCCCTTGTCAGTACACTCCCCTAACTCAGCGCAAATCAAACACTTCAAAGTGCCAACACTGCCCAGTAGGGAAATTTTGGAATGATATTTAGTGCGCACTAACTTTCTCAACTCGCAGACATCCGTGTTCATGCAGAATAACTTTTTTCGACAAATCCGTGTCGTAAGTCATGATGTGCGGTGTGGTGTAATGTTATACATTCCTGTAGAAGGATTCGTGTCCTGTTAAATATTGTCACACAACAAGGCATGAGTGGATTATGCGTCCAAGATGAGTTGAAAATCTACAATTCACTTCCCACAAGCTAGCTTAATGTATACAAGATAGATTGCCTGGGCGATAATGCAGTAGCTACTGTTGATGAAAATATTACTCGTCGGAGTGGTGGGGGTTGCGGTAGTGGTATAAGCAGAAGTAATTCAAGAATAACCACGGCCATCACTGACGTTTAGATGCACAGCTGACGATCGTTTGCAAGTGTTCACACCATTTGACTATGTGTCCTACTCCGACTGAGTAGCTGAGCGAGTGGCTCAGTAGTTGGCATTCCAATCACAATATTGTTCCTTTTAGAGATTTTCGCAGATGCTGCTACATATTTACGACTTCTCATACGATGGCCTAATTGGCAAGAAGCATCCTTTTATCACTACACTATGTTCCCCATTCAGTGTGAACTTTTTGTTCCATAGGCATGTTTGCTATTCCATGAGCTTATTCTCTACACGTGTGCGTTGCCGTTGTTACCGTTTCTTGTCCTCTTCATTAATAATGTCTGAATTGATGAAGGACGTGTGCGTAGGCTAAAATAACTGGGATGTGCTCGTCACGTTTCACAGATGCAGCATCCCCACGATAGCATCACCCTTTGATTTTCTGAAAAATTCCAAGCCTTGTTTTGTTTTGAATGCTTCTGTTTTCTATTTTCGCGATATCTGTAGGCAATAATGTTGTTATAATCAGGTCTCAATGACGTGCGACTCCAGATAGTACAGGACACAGGAAAAACCTTTTTTCGGGCCGGCAGCAAAGTGGTCTTTGCATGTACAATGGTACCTAGTGTAAGCGAAAATATATTTGAATCTGTCCTCTACTGGAAATTATCTGACAACATGGTCGAATTGCAACAACCGTTCATTGACTTATCCCATCTACAACCGGGAAAATACAACAGCTCCTGTTGGTCGAGCTCTTTAACAATTCCAGTCTTAAGACTGTTTTACATCATTGGTAAGTATGGAACTTTTGCGTTTTCTCAAGTGCATTCCTCAAACTAAAACCTTCTATGTAAATTAATGCCTCTTAGAAATTCGTGGATTTCTTTATTAGTTCATACTTCCTTGAGAATATCGCAAATCACCCAATAGTTGGAGCTCATTTCGTCCTTCGAGGTGTGTGCCAAAAGTCACAATTAGTACTGATAACTTAGGGACATGAGTTCCTAATTTAAGAAAGAAAGTTAGGTAAAGTAGTCTTTCTATTTGTCAATGAATTGGAATCTTATGTAACACAAGTTGTCATGCCTTACTTTTATTTCTTCGAATAGGAGAAAATGCGAAATTGACCTTAAGGAATCGGGAGAAGAGGACCTACTTGGTTGGCCAACAGATGCCTGATTGTATTTGGAACGAAGAGTGGATGAATAAACTACCTGAACTTGCCCCAACTACTTTCATTAGCGATTCACCGCAAGAAAGAAGGACAATTCGCACGATATCATGCACTTTTAAGGGAGATGACATTATGGAAAGATACTCGGAATCCATAATTATTGTCAGTAAGTTTTCGTTATACACCAAAGATAAAACCGATTTGGAAACGAATCATTGGCACCGCACGAAGAAAATATATCCCCACTTTTTTCATCTATGCAAGAAGCGGGCCTATTCAAAGCAGATGATGTTAATGGCAGAAGTATTCAAAATACTGTTAATTGCAAGTTATTTGAAATGTTTCTTAATTAGAGAGCTAAATCACTTGAAAGTGGTCTGATCAGGCTAAAAGGTAATAACAGTAAATTACAGGGATTTCCAGTAAGTACACAGATTTGCCAATGTCTAGTTCGAGGTGAAGTGAAAGGACGAGCATGGCTTGATATCAAGACTGCAAATGAGACTGCAGAGACTATGGTTGTCAAAGAAATACGGTTAAGTTAAAAAAAGATATAACGGTAGAATGTCAAGTGTTGAGTACGAAGAAGAAATTTATAGGGCCTTACGACGGTCTTTAATGTGTAGGAACTAAAAAATGTGGCTTATTTTAAAAGGAAAATCATATCCCTTTTCTACTTAATTGTTGGCAGGAATATTACAAAACGCTGCTAGCATACAAAATCGGATACTGCGATTTCCCTTTTTGATGATGGATGGCTAAGATTTACTAGTGTTGCGTTGGTTTTGGCTATCCTTTGCAGCTCTCTAGGTAAAAAAACAGAAATTACTAATGCCACAACGTACCTGTGGTGGCAGTATTTCATCTACGTGCTGTCAGAATTAAACATGGTGCACTGATTACTTTGGTTATTCTTAACTTCAATAGAGAAGGAGGAACTTCGGCTGAAGTTGAGCGAATCCTATGCTGCTGTGCTAAAAGAGACCCCAACTATAGTTTGCGACTTGGACCCTCCAATTCGGGGCATTGGGGAGCCTTATTTTTACCCAGTGCGAGAATTTGGTCTCGCTAAAATAGAAGGCAATCGACTAATTGCAGGCAACTCCAATTCAAACTCTTCCAATGGTACATACATTTGCATATACAACAAACATGACCTGTATATGACCAAGATATTTGTCATTTCAAAAGTGGGTGAGTTTTCTCTAGTAGCATAATTCACAACCAAGTTAAGAGTAGTTCGCTAAGATGTAAGCGATTGTAAATCTGCATTTCTTTAGATTTATCTTCGAGTCCGATGATTTCTCCAGTAAAGAGGGAATTCGTCAATGGCGAGGAGGTACAGTGCTCAGGCACAAAAGACTCTCAGTATGGCTACTATGCGATTGATGTCCTCCACAAGGATACTAATATATCTTTGATCACTAAAAAACAGACCCGTGCTACCCTATTATCGGCCTTTGTGATTGAAATTGCCATTTCCTGCACCTTAAGAAACTCTTATTTGAATTCCGAGCTTGAGGACAAAAGTGTCACACTCAGTGCAATTGTCAGACGTAAGTTGATTGTTCGCTTTCACTGTGGTAGGGGTAGACTGAACTCCATACATAGGCTAAAATTTCAAGGCCATAGCTGTTGCTATTATTTACAATGATTAGGATATGCACTAGAATTATGGCCTTTTTGAAATTTGTGCACTTGGTTGTGAGCGGGATTCGAGAACCAGATCTGGTGATTCTCAAAATTAAATGAGGGAAAGCGCGATTCATCTGATCATTTGCTACACTTTTGCTTCGTTCTATATTTATAAATTTGCATTTAGACCCAACCCGATTGATCTTTACTTTCCTAACTATCAAAGAACATTTGAGTTGGTGAAATAATTCCAAAATCTGTGGTGCTATTGTCCCAGGATATCATTATTCATATCATCGGTCCTATACATTAATATTTATAGCGAGTCACACTTAAGGAGAACTTGGTTTTCGGAACATCGAAGGTGTTGAATACGGATCATGAGTTCTTCCTTTTTTTGCAGCCAAGAAGTTGATTAATTTGAAGCCGGGTGATCGGAAATATGTGGATACTTCAACGGTTGTTCACTGTGCTTTCGATAGCACCCCAAAGATAGGTCAACATGTCACTCTCAATCTCTTCATCTATCCACTTGGATATCGAAACAAGGTTGAGAAGATTTCATTGTTTTCCTTCAAAGAACTGGGTGCTATTGGAGGTCGTTACTTCTTCGTATGCACAATCGTTAACAATGATGGACCATTCTGGGCAAATATCGATGAAATAATCTTCCTTGGTATGCATTCTACTGTTCGTATTTACGGTAGTATAGTTAACTCAACTCTGTCTGATAACAATCGGGCTGAGTTTATCTGTCTCCTAAATAAACAATTGACTAAGCAGAGAACAATTCCACTTTTGTATTTAGATACGCCAGCGATTCCTAAGATATCAGGAAAATATATATATGGGGACCAGGGTCTCTACTGTTTGACTACAGAATACCCCATTTGGAACCGCATGCTGATTGCTTCAACGGAAAGTGAAAACGGGGAAATTGTAAGGGACGGAAAAGGCCTCTACCGGTTTAGCAGGCAGTCCTGCTATGGGTATTACAATATCACCTGTGAGGTATATGGATACTACAACCTTATAGCATTCTATTTTCGTGCTACATACCGAATTCACTACACCGGTGAGTAGAGTGACATGCATAAAGTCATTGGAGTATTCCCCTTGCCCTCAATAACAGCGCTTTAGTTTGTTACTTCTAAGGGTTTTATGGGTGGGAGCAGTAGACGATTTGATGATAAGGGTGACCTTATGTGTTTATTTATTTGCTTTAAAGGGCCAGAATATAGCACAAAGAATGCCGTTGATATAAACAGAAATGATATCATTCGCATTTATTCTCTGTTCCTCTTGATGGTCATCATTCTACTTATCCTGACGTTCCTGGCACTTGAAAATTACTACCGTCGCCAACACATCTCATATGTCACTAAGAGCCAGAATTACGAGCGATTTCAAAGCAAAGCACTAAAAGTATGTAATATTTAATTAAGTTTTACCTAGGCATTATTATTTTAACATTTTTAATGAATCACCGAAGTACATGTTTTTTTGAGCGAGTTTTAAATAAAAGTATCGGGTTTGCAAAAAAAATGGGTAGCCTTGACATAGTTCGCGCTTCGGTGGTTTTGAATAATCGTGTTACAAAGTGGCAGTTGAAGTGTGTGGGTGGGATTTAAGCTAATCGGCTTCGTAATACGTACGGCTGCTCTGTGTCACTATTGAGATACAATAGTGTAAAATGCACTTTTTGCTAAGAGCAAACGTTTCCAGTGGGAAGCTAACAGCTCAAGTTGGTGAAACTCGAAGACGTGCATGAATCGTGGAACTTGTCAAACAGTGGGGAAAAAGTTCCATTTATGGCCCCAAGACCTTAACCCACTGCTACAAAACCTAGTTGTGGGAGGATTTGCACGTTAGGCATGACAAGAGGGAAGAAAGAGAAGACACTGACTTTTTCTCATCCTCATTCCTACCCTCTGTATACTTTTGATGACACTTCCTTAGTCTCTAGGCATTAGCGTTGGTGGTAATGGTTCCCTTTCCTTGCATACCCCGATTGTGAACGTGATTATAAACCTGGGAACTTTTGTTAATGCTTGCAAAGAAACGGACTAGTTAAAATGACCAAATACAAGCCTCTCCCTTTGAAATTAACCCTGACGTAGACATTCTAAACTTCTCGATTCGTCAAACATCCAGAAATTTACGTTTGTCTAGAAGCGCACCATGGCCCCTTAAAGTGGGCTTTGCACTTGGAGGGTTTGAAAGTCAATTCGCTGGGCTTTCGATCGGTCGGTAAAGTGTAGACAGTCACCACGTCGAGGGGATCGGTGAGACGAAAGGAGATCATTGTTGTGTCTGATAAGCTAATTTTGAGGCTATCATGAAAACCACCATGTGTTATGACGAAAAGCCACGAAGTCAAGTGTTATACAGTTATGATCGGGAGGCTGTCGTGGTGACACGATCCCTTTCACCTTTGTCCTCGAATAGAAAAATTTGCAATAACGAGGTTGTTTATGCTCACGACAGTTGCTATCTCTTCTTACTTGAGTCCTGTTGACTACTCCAAATCGTGTTCTAAACCACTCGGTTAAATTCTAAAGTAGTAAGGAACAGTCTCATCATACACCTCAGTAGTGAAATGCTAAGGGAAGTTTAGCTCTGTGAATAAAATTATTAACTGGTGGAAAAATTAAGCTGTTGCGTTGCTATGTCCTGGCTGAACCTTGAATGCGGAGTAGTTAAGTTACCACATTTACACAGGCCGTCTCAATACCTTCTGCTTGTCATCCATGTTTGTCCTACACTGCACTCCCATTCCCCGTTCGTGCAATTTGGCTCCAGATCTGTAGGATGCAAAGGGACAGAAGAAACGAAGGTGAGGCCTAAGTAACAAATCCGATTAAAGTAATGCGCGAGATCAATGTCCAGCTCTTTTAATGTAAATGTTGCATAGCTGTATAGTATGTATGTGTGATTAGGCTCTCAATATAATCTTACTTACCTCCAACTAAAAATGATGCTCTCAAAACCTTGCGTATTGGATACTAGCTATTTAAATGTCTGGACTACCCACTGAACTTTCCGGCTCCTATTTGTAGGGACTGCAAGGTCAATTTCTCCGAATTGATCTCAAAGATATTCCGACAGACGAGGCATTAAAATTCATGACAATTGTAAGACTATTCGACGCCGCCTACGCCCAAGTTCGACCTAATTTCAAGAGAGGTGCAAAGAAGGCTAAGAAGACTCGATACAATTGGAGAAAATTCATGCATCTAAGCAAGATGGCAGCGAATAACTGGATGAGTGGCAGAATTCTGCTTCGAAGGCGCAAGATAGTACGCTCAAGTAGTGAAGACTCCCTGGAAACCACTGAGGCCAAACAGAGTGCAGATAAATAGATTAACTGGACTATAATCACAATTCACGTCAATTTTGATGTCCTGCACGTCTAAAAACGTGGTTGTTAAGATCCTGAGCAAAACTTCTAGGCCTAATTTTGATATTTTATCAAATTCGCAGGAGTAGTTGAGTCGGTGTCAGTGGTGAATCTCAGAACTACGCATTAATCCGGTTTGCCGGTGCTTTTAAGCATCTGAAAACCGAGCTTTGCCTATTAAAGAACAGTTTTGAAACATGCACAACTTCTGTCTGAGATGAAGGTAAGGCACATGAAGCCGACGACAACCACCGTTTATTTATATTAAACCAACCCAGCAGGAGCAATTTTGATTTCAAAATTTAAACGGGTGGCATTGATTTGTGGTATCTTCTACCCTCACTTTCGGGCAAATTTCAATTGACAATCGGAGCATGCTCAGAAGCGATCCAATATTTAGCATTCAACTCGATTCATATTGACGCATTATGTATGAACATTGCCTATCTACTTAAAGGGCTGATACGCATGATTTGGTCACCTAATTCCTCTGGCAACTGACAGAGAAACTTGGGATGCTATCTACAGTAGCTGAGATATCCCATTAACTGACTCCTCCACTCCACAGCATTTGCAGCATCAGGGAGTTCCTTTTGTGCATGATACAGGTCTGTAGCTTATTTTAACTCGTACCATTTTACGCTGCCGGAGACTCCATCACCCTTGAAGTGTGACACGTGTGCAAACGGGGCCCGGCCACTGCCTCTTCTTGGGGGCTCCGATGTGCTGCTGAGAAGTAAAGGAAAAAGGTAAGAATATTGTGCCACTGAGTCAAAGTAGAAATCAGTATCACTGAGGTAAGAGGGTCCATGAATTCAAAGTAAAACAAATAACATTCTTTAGTAAGCCATACCCCTCCATTCACATAAAATTTATCGGCGTCACCAGCATTCGCCAGTCCGTTTCAATTCTCACAACATATTCAGTACCACGCCATCCATTTATGCTTCAGGATAGGTCATGCTTTGGTCCTGATCTCAGCCATGCATCTCGCCATAAACAGCGAAGCTAGAGTTTAATCATCTTTAGGAACAATGCTACAAAAAATCACTAGCTATTTACGCTTGTTTTGGCATAGTCTGTGATTCGCAATATTTGCGATTTAATTTGCAGGAAAATTAAAGTGTCTACCTCAGTATAGGCTACTAGGACTAGGAAAGCAAATTCATGCATGAAGCGTAGCACTCTCCGCATAAGCTGATTCACAATTGGTGGATTGTGCCCACATCTTAGATACTAACTCTATACTATGCAATGTGGGTCAATGCCACACTTCCGTCTCCTTCATTATTTCACATGACAAAGCACGGGACATACACGGAAATTGTGGCCGAATAGGATAAGTGACATAAGACGGGACAGATCTCACCAAATTTTTGGCGGATGTTGTACAACAGAATGGAATGTAAGCCATTAAGGGCCAGTTTGGAAGGATACAGCTTACTAAACGAAGTGGACCGGTAGGTGGCCTGCTGGATAGGGTGGTCAATTTTTGAGGAGTGCAGTCATGGGTTGTCTTCTATACATATGTTTAATCGTCGGCCATGGCTACTTTATGAGGACTGAATAGGTTCTTGTCAGCCTTAGAGTTGGAGCCCAGATTGGTGTGCCAACTAATTCCAGGTTCGTGTCGGCGGTTTCATTTTTTCGCGGTGAGAGCAATAGAATTATCAATGTGCTTGCATTACTTCATATCTGCCTATTCTAGACCAATGAGGCTCGAGAGACCAAACCATGACTCTAAACCCCACTTAAGTGTTTGTTAATTAACAATCAGTTGAAACTTATAGAGAATCTTACAACAGAGCCTGTCTGAGGTTTCGGATTTCTTGACCACGCCTTTTTTGGATGGTAAACCTAAACCGACATCGATATTCAGAGGAAATTGAATGTAGTTCCAGCTTCATTATTATGGTCGACTTAAAAATTCTAAAGCTGGTGACTGATAAATGTATTTCACAATGAGGTTTATGATCCTAACATTTGGATTGAAACTGAATTCTTATGTCCATCAGATAACGGGGTTCTTTCACCTCATACTTTAGCTATATATATGAAAAATGGCAAGATAAATAGATGTATTCCGTTCACGACAGTACTTCACACGACTCTTTAAGACACAAGGCCCCATAACCGTCACTCCCGTTTTCTTTAATAGCTCTTTTTGCCAAATCAGAGTGGCCATGGCGGTAAATAATCATTAAGGCACTGATCATAAGTGTCGAACACTTAATAAACTCTGCCAGATATTAGAAATTTTCAAGACTAGCGCAGAGCTCGCATATCAACAGGGTAACGGTCACCTGGAAAGAGCAAATCACGATCTGACCGGACCGCTAAAGACCTTTATTAGGAAAAATCACAACCACGGGACTACGATTGAAATCTGGGGCGAGTTCTTTGGCCTACAGAGCAACAGTCCATCCATCAGCCGTCGTTTCACTGTTTAAGATGCTCACAGGTCGCAAAATGCAAGTAACTTCTAACATTGTCTTAGCAATTGCGTAAATAGCAAATGGAAGCGTTCCAGAGTAAGTGCTACAGCTGGAAGAGGGAATGAGAATAACTTTTAACATCATACCTGAACATTAATGACTGCAACACATTGGGCAGAAGGAATATTACTTCAAACGAAGTGGCATCTACATCTACTAACGCCTACTACAAGCGCAATCGTACAATGCGATCGCGCCACTTGAAGTGCATGGCAATTTTCAACTACCGTGGAACGATGATACAATTCGAGCGATAAAGTCATCTCATCAACATAGGAAGATATTCGAGTAGTTGTCCCTTAGGGTTGGATTCGCATGTCGATCCCATGAATGCAGCGCTGTAAGTCTTGACCGAGGCACAAAGGATTTTACAAAATGAGGTCAGAAAATGCATTGCTGACTTAGAGAAGGGATGAGCACTACTTGCATGGCCGGAGTTTATGTCACTTAGTGGTGGTGCAAATACGAAGCCCCAGATGCCCGCAAAATAAAAACGAAGAGTTCAACTACTAATCGAGGCATAGCAAGTAGGCCTATTAACCAGTTATTTGTTTCCGATTTAAATGATATTACCACCTAACTAGAAGTTAAGATACGACAGAAAGTATTTGTTCATAAATCCATTCCAGTGAGGCTACTCATCTTGTGATTCCGCTTGAATGCTACCAAGTGGCTGTGGGTTATTCTGACTAAAAAGGTTGGGCTGATTGTGTGTGGAAGCACTTGACACTATCAATTTTATATTTATCTGCAAATTTCCATGGCTTGTTTTCTCAATGGCGTGCACGCTGCTGATGTGGTGAAATTTTTTTTAATGGCTAAACTTATGATGGAACCTTGGCTCTGAGCATAATTCCATGGATGCACTCATCCCGTAGAAAAGAAGTTGCAGATTATAATCAAAGTATTTTACCGGTAAACCACATGTTACGTATTTTTCCCAATTGTTTCATTGTGCTTGAACATTTGCATTTAGGCGTAGAACGAACAATTATGAATCCCCGGAAACATCTCTGGCTCGGACGTTTTAATCTTAGGTAACCAGGTTTAACAGAGAAGGGGAAGGATATTCCTAAGTCAGAATTAATTTCTGTGGTTGAAGTTCAGATTGCCTACTCCTCGAAGAATCTTGTATTTCTTTGCTATATTTCACAAAAATTGCATTCAGGACTAATTTGCATCTGGCTACTGCAATTAAGCATTAATAGGTATTTCAAAATCATCAGTATGAAAGAAGGACTATATTTTGCAGCTGTAGTGGTTTTATGGCCATATTATTTCGATTTTAGAAGTAACTTATTAAGCACTACCTCTTTTATGCACTTTGTGATGGAAAATGGGCTATTTCCTTCGTCGTCCTCTAAGGAAAATAAAGGCCCAAATCTCTGCTGTGAATCAGAGCAAAATTAAGATCGAATAACTTTACTGAACTCTTTCGATTATTATATGATACGACATTTTAATTTCGCTTGTACTGAGGGTGCAGCTTTCTTTACTCCCGCTGGACAAAATATTGTCCCATACATGCCAATGGTCGACCAGCACTTCCATACTTTGGCAAGGCAATTTCTGCGCCAGTATTGTAAGTTTTTTCATCTTCAGGAAAGACTCCGGGTACAACAACTGCTTCAATTTTCACTTTGCCTTTAAACACTATTTTCGATTTGAAACTTTACTTTTCAGTTTCT
>NW_020170469.1:29997-31009 GCF_000524195.1 Echinococcus granulosus | reverse complement strand
TTTTCACAGTAGTCATTTTTACAGCTCACCAAAATTGATACATAAAGGACGAAATATATTTGGCAAACTATTTCATTACTATTAAAATAAGTTCACTAGTACGGTAAGGAAAAGGGCTTTGTAGTTTTGCGCCGTGTGCTAATATGTTCCTACTAAATTTAAATCAGCATTTCAAGAAGCACGAGCTCCTCCGATGACCATAAAACGATATTGTGCCTTTGAGCGAATATTTCGTTTTGCGAGATTAAGGCGCATTGGCTAGAGTGGTGGATGTTTGATGCTTGACCCACGACAATAACTGCCCCTTTCTTTTTGTTGGGTATGTAAGGTCATCCTTTCTTCGCTTTTTTAGCACCCGTCGCAATGACCCTCACCTCAGAGGATAGGGTAATGCACCCCGTAAACACGAGAATCCCAAACTAGCTTAGAGCTCGGAACATTGATACATTAGAGGAGCACCTTGATTCTGCAGTAAGTAGGAGTGGTGTCCTCATCAACTGGAAAGAGCTGAATTTACATCATTTTTCCCTCACAAATAAACACGACCCTATTGTGATGGGGCTTTCCATCATGCATGTTGAAAAGGCTCTGGGGTGTGCAAATATTACGTGGAACGCCAACCTCAGAGTTAGACCAAATGCCCTTTAGGTAGGCCTTGCTTTTCCCCTCTAGCCTAATAAGAGTATGAATAGGTGGACTCTTCGGCCTCCGTCTGACTTATGATATATCGCACTTGAGCCAAACCCTCGTGCACAAGGAGGATGATATGACTTTGCGCACGGGGATTCTTTGCCAAGATTACGCAACTGTGTACACTATCGGAACCCAAGAGACTCCTCTACAACACGGCAGACTCTTCCTTCGATCACTTTGCAGAACATAAACTTACGCGCCATCTACCGCTGAGGGATCGGACGTCCTAGCTACCTCTGCGGTAAGAATTTCAAAAAGACTGACCGTACTTGCAGAATGCTGACCGTACTGATGATGAAGAATGCGATTGCTGTGAAGA
>NW_020170469.1:23884-29897 GCF_000524195.1 Echinococcus granulosus | reverse complement strand
CAAGTAAATAAGGCAAGACAGGCTATGACATGACATGACCGGAGATATCAAGGTGTTGCTAGTCGCGTCCGATGCATCACGCAACCTGAAGTCAGAGTAGTTGTGTGACCAAAGCCAAAACATAAAAACAGCGTCAGCAAGCAGACCAAGAGGTCTAATTATTTGCTATCAATGACCACTAGCTAAACCTACTTGCGAAGACTTTGGAGGCAATCGGACTGCGTGAAAGGAGTCACACCTAACCACACCAAATGGTCCTAAAGGCGCTACTTAATCAAGGTCTTGATACAAAAGGTGGAAACCGGAAAATTAAGCCACTACCGAACTCTCAAAACTAAAGTGACAGCTAATGAGCTACAAACATCATCTATCGAAAATATAGTCTTCACCTTTGCAAATACCTCTAATTCAGCAAGAATTTGGATAGGATTGCTTCCATATGCAAAAGAACACACAGCATAGGTACGCGAGGTATCAAACCTGATAAGGGTTAACGCTAAATACCTCCTCAACATTGGATTAACCTCATCTTTTGAACACTTTTCGGCGATTTGGTGACTGGCTAATTTTTCCGATGCAATGTGTTTGGAGTTGATCACTTTCCCCTGGCCTTTATTTCCCTCGGACGAGTAGACTAGTTAGGTGGGGCGTTTCTTATTGGTAATAGTATTGTGGCACGATCCTCGTTTATCTGCTCTTCCCTTGCCTTCTTACCCCTCGAACGTTGTGGCTGAGAGGATTGACTTATTTAATGCTTAACTTAAATGGGGATAGATACAAGTCTGGGAAGATATGGTCACGTGACTCTTCTCTGGCTTGGGGGGTGTTGACCCAGCCTTAGTCACGGGGTGGGATTCGACTGCCCTTCACCTCACTGAAAGGCTCATTTAAATAACATGTGTATTGCAGAGAATCTCCGTCATTACAGTACCATCTCCAATGCTACCACTTATAAATTGCCTTCAACTTTGTCAATCACTGATTTCTTGCCTTCTAATGAGGCATAGGGTTAAATCTCATGGTGAACGGTTACTGGCTGGGTATGCAGTTGTGTTGCAGACGAGGTAGTTTGTAGGTGAGAGCTCTTACACCACCAAAATATATTTGTTTTCTCTCTTAGTGAGCGGTAGAGGACCCATAATGTTTACACCCACTCTTTCCCCTCGGAAATCAGTGGGCATGGGTTGCAGAGGTGCGATGGATATGGAATGAGGCCTTTTGAAGCCGCTGTATGTGGTACAGTTTTGGCAGAAATCTAATACGTCTAAGGTGAGCTAAGGCCAGTAGTATAATTTGCTCGAGGCAGCTAGCATCTCTTCACCCACATGGCCTAACTGCTCATGCAACTCTTGAAGAACTGTTTGTACTAATAAGCCAGGTACCATTACATACTAAGGCGATTCGTAGCCTTCTTGGTACTATAAAACCTCATCCCCCAGAGAGAGTTTTGACCATTCTTGCCAAATCCCTTTAGCCTCCCTACCGGCAAGCATCGTCGTTTCCGCTGTGAGCTTATAAGAGGATGTCGGGAACTTCTCATGCATCAGAGCAGTGTCAGGATCGGTACTCCGTGTATTTAGCCAGAAGTCTTTAGTGGGGTGGCTCGGAAATATGGTGCCCACCACAACGTCATTTAAATCCGCTGCAGTCGGTCTGAGGGATAGCGCTTCCGTATTACTACGAGCATTCCCTTTTCTGTATAGAATCGCAAAGTCATATTGCTGCAGTTCTACGTACCAGCGTGCAAATGAACGATTGATCCCCGTCACTGGCTTTATCCAGGTGAGTGCCTGATGGTCAGTTCTAACGCTGAATATCCTTGCTATCAGGTAATGTCTGAAGTGTCTAGTCATTGAGTATATAGTGAACAACTCACGTTGGGTTGCACTTTTCTGTCTCATTTTTTTACTAAGTCTGGTACCCACGTAAGCGGCGAAGTGTTCCCCTCACCCTTTGTCCCATTGTGAGAGTACACCACCCACAGCCGCGTCACTCTGATTCGAGGTTTCGCAATACTAGAATCGGCGCGGAGCAGAGAATTTGCTTCAGTTCCTTCAATGCCTAATCATGCTCTTTCTCCTAATTGAAATTCTTTTTCGCTGTCGATTTTGGCAAGATCATTAAGGAAACACCGGTATTAGTTTACCACACGTTAGGAAAATGCGGAGCTCCATCTGGTTGGTTGGTGTAGGCAATACCATCACTTGTTGCGCACGGTCTTCGGTGACTGCCATCCCATCTGACACGACTGTATGTCCCAGGAGGGTGACCAAGAGTTGCAGGAAACGGTATTTCTTCGGATTCAG
This sequence comes from Echinococcus granulosus, assembly GCF_000524195.1. NCBI lineage: Eukaryota > Metazoa > Platyhelminthes > Cestoda > Cyclophyllidea > Taeniidae > Echinococcus > Echinococcus granulosus. Next base: position 27,591 of record NW_020170469.1, on the reverse strand, counting down.
AGTTAACCCTGTATGTCGTACACGGTCCATCATTAGTTTCGGGTTGGCTTTATGCTCTCAAATGTCTCCACCAAAAAAGAAACTGTCATTGTGATTGAGTACGCAATGTTTTGGAAATAAGCCAATTAATGTTATTTGTATCAAGCGTTAGAAGATAGCCGCTGCGTTACAGAGTCAAAGGTACATCGTTTGGACTTCATAAAGACCTTTTGGCAATAAAAGAGTTATCTTCTTTTACTTGCCAATATCCCGACTTCAAGTCTAGGATAAGGATCACTTCGACCCATGTAAGTGGTCTAGTTAATCATCTGTGTGGTGTACGAGGAACTCATCCTTCCTACTTATGACATTTAACTTTCTGTAGTCGATTTCTAATCGTAAACAACCATCATTTTTCTTTACCAGCGTGATCGGTGAGGCTCATGAGGACTTGGACGGCTCTAAAACCTCCTCTCAAATTATCCCATCAACCAGACTGTTTACTTCTTCTGGCAGAGGAGGTGGAATACGCCTGGGTGGTTGCCAAATGGGTCCAACTTCACTGGTATCAATCACATGCTTGACGGTATTTGTTCGTCTCGGTTTAGCACCTTTCCATGAGATGTTCGCATATTTAATGAGAAGCTTACGAAGTTCTTTCCTTTCTTCATCGATGTGGGTCAGCGGCGAGCAAAGGTCATCTAAATTGTACATGGGAATGGTTGCAGCTTCAAAATGTCATTAGCGTCATCTTTCAGTAGCAACGTATATGCTTTGGCCTCGGTCACTTGGAAGGTATAAAAGGTTCCTTCTGCAAAATATAGGATGGCTTTGGTGTGTCGTAAGAAATCAGTACCAGGTATCATATCCCATGCAAGTCCTAGACATATAATAGATTCCACTATCCAGGTTTCCTTCCCCGTGCAGACCTCTAACGAAGTCTTCTATTAACTAGCATCCCCTTTCCTTCTGCTGAACGCAATTTTGTAGTAGGGGAAAGGATCTTTGCGATTTGGCGATTTACCATTGATCTATCTGAGCCCGAGTCGAGAAGAAAACTGCAGGAACGTCCTTCAAGTTTACCAGGGGCCCGCATATATGAATGGGAGCCATGTGGGAGCAGACAGGATAGAGAAAAGGAGGGTTCACCTAGTCTAAGATCACAGAGTGAAGAAGTGTGACGCGAGGGTGTTGACTTTGACCAGATTCAAGGCTCCTGGTGGATCAGGATAGCCTGGATTTCCTGCTGCTTCTTAATTGCAAGTTTGACTAGACGGCTGAGTAAGTTGATTTTTACTTCGCAGAGCTTCTCAACCATAGCTAGGGGGTGGACCTCTTGCCTGAACTAAGCGATTATCCAGTTAGAGATTGTGTTTGTAGGACAGCTTCTGAAGACAGGCTCCTCTAGAAGTTAGGAATTTCTAGCGTCCTCTTCGTCAGCTTTTGGAAGAAAAGGAAGAACTCTCAGGCAGAGGTATGTTCTTCCTGATGGATGACGAGTTGAGCCAACATGATCAGTGTCGGTGTTGTGGGTGATACCAGCATCGAGTGCGGCAGAAAGAAAGTCATGGAGGAGAGTGTGGAGGATTAAGGGTATTCTTTGGCACTGAAAATAGAGGTAGGGGTTGAATTTGATGGTTATGAGCTACTCTTTGAAGTTCATGTCCTCTTAGAAGGGAAGGCCATCTGCTAGTTTAGCACGAGCCTCGTTTATATCCTCCTCCCTTGCCTTCTTACCCTTCGAACACTAACGCTGATTCGATTCTGACGTATTTAATGCCTAGCATAAGTAGGAATAGATACGAGTTTGGGAAGATTTGGACACGTGATTCTTCAATGACTTGGGAGGTGTTGACCGCTCTTTAGTCATAAGATTGGAATTGACTGCCTGTTTCCTCTCTGAAGAAGTTTTAAGCAACATAAATATCACAGGCTGCTTAGGGTCCGGCGATTAGGATGGACGACGTCGCTCCATTTCAGGAATAGTGTTTTACTACGTGCCTTCGTCTGAAAGGTGTATACAAACAAACATGTGCCACACCTTGCTCGTCTTTTTAGCACCATCACCGGTTCTCCCCGTATGGTGTAGGTCATCTTGGCAGGTACCACTGCTGATGGTCTTCTTTCCCTTATTAGTGTGCGATCTTCCACCTCATATCCGACAGATGGTGCAACCTTGTACGGACGCTTTTTGTTATGGTAAAGGTTGATTGGGTGAGTGTGAATTTGTTCATTGCAAATTAGGCAGTTTGTTAATGAGATGACTTCCTTCTTTAAGAATCCATCTTTGCCCTACGGATGATGGGATTTGCGATATGCCCCACGTGGCAGGATCAGATTCTTGAAAATCTTTGTTAGGGCAGTAGACTGACCTCTTGGCTTGAACAATTTTGCATTTTTGTGGCAATTTGATTAATACTTCTATAGGTTTGAGTCCAAATTACATTTGTTGGCTCATGCTGTTAACATAAACAAATGATATATCATTAATAGTCGCATTTTTTCCGACCTACGGTGAAGATGCAGAAAAATTGAGCATCACATGCAATCTTCTAAATTTTCATTTTTGAACAATATGTGGCAGTCAGATGTTTCCGTTGAAAGCTGCTAATGGTGAAATATGTTATTTGTTTGTTTAACGGTCGGTTTTGATAAAGAGCCTCATTTTCCTGGCCATTGTACCTCATCGAGTGGGCTGGCCTTTGGGCCACGCCGATAGCCCTAATATCTTCTGTATGCTAAATATATATTCTGCCCGAGAAATATGTCCTTCCGTATTTTGGGAAGTCTCGAGGCCCTATAGATTTTACTTCCTAATCGGATTCTAGTGGAAGTTCGCGTCATCTTACACTGTTTTTTCCAAGATAGAAATTTACTGGACTATTATTAGTAACAATAATTTTCGTGGGAGGTTCCTATATCTTTTAATGCCAAGACGTTCTGAGATGATGACCACATTTTTTGGAAAATTTTGTTTCAAATACTAGGGTTTTGTAGACAATCTTTCGTTGATTTCAAATAATTGGACTCACAAACACAGTTACAAACATTCAGAAGGACCTTAAGGTAAAACTATGTTTTATCAGATGAAATGTAGATGATATGTCCATTTCTTAATTAACGCAAAGTGATTTTTATTTTAGTGGAAGGAAATCAGTAGAGCTCAGGTTATTAATGGTCAAGATGCTTGATTTTCTGGTTGTCAGTTTTTTATAGGGGCGTGAATCATCGGTTAGCAAGAAGTTTTGGAAAATTGGGCGAGTTATTAAGCATTCTTAAGAATTAGCGTTGTCACTGGCACGCCCTTGCTTACGGGTAACAGAATAATACATTAAATCTTTACAGAGTATGTTGGTAAATTGTAAGTAAAAACAATTATGGATTCCCACGAAAAATCAATAAAAAGGCTGAAAATCTTGTAATATTTGGAAGGCTTAGAATACATGGAACAGAGATTCAGCAGCAATGCTCTGTGGACAACCCATGATGCACACTTCGAATTTTTCCAATCGAACATCTGCGTGAACAACAAGACGGAGGATATATTTTTAAGAGATCTAAAGAGATTTCGAGTGCAGCGAAAGTTTTTCCATTCATCCTAATTCAGGCAGACTAATGTGAAACGAGCAAAATCTTAACAAAGCAACAAGTATTAAAAGATGTTCATTTGTTGTGGACGTAGACTATGACATTAATCTTAATTCAAAGGATATACCACTTCTCATATC
>NW_020170469.1:19769-23784 GCF_000524195.1 Echinococcus granulosus | reverse complement strand
TATTGCTACACTTTTCGAACCATAGCTTATTTATATTGGGGCTTATTGCATTTTTTACTGAAGCGATAGTTTTTATGCGGACTAGGAGCTACCATCATATTTTGAAAGTAAAAAGCCTGACCACAGACAAGAGAGCAGTTAGTTAACTAACAGCAGCAGCATACTTGTACAAGTTCTTCTTGTCGGGCTTGAGTTATCAATGTTAAAACCTGAGCTAGCTTAAAAATCCAGGACCAAGTGTAATAAAAGCGTGCGCTGAGGAAGCTTTGATTGACATATTCAGCATAATTCGAAGAAATAGAAATCAGTCATTCATCTCTACCAACAAGGTAGACAGAAGTGTTTTACTCCATTCAGACATCCAAGACAGATGCAAGGAATTTTGCGATGCATATGATGCAAAATCCAAATAACATCTTGCCTTAGCTCAATTTTGCGAGCTACAAGAGGGGCAAGGTTGATCAAATTTGGCAACAATTGCTTACACAGAGAAGATAGTAGAAGAGGTAATTAAGTAATTTCATACCACTCGTCTCCCTCAAATTTTAAAACAAGGTAAAACAAGATTTAGCTAGCCAGATTTTAAAATTTCACTTAAAGCAGACAAATGCTTTGGCTCATGTGGTTTTGACCACTATCTCGATGATCTGTTCGTCTCATGTCCTCTGATGGCCCATCGGTTTATCTCCACATTTTCGGCCCAGCTCCATTCAGATCTATGCATATTGTGACATCTATTGGAAAAAAAGTAGCAACAGTGATCATCGGGTTGCTCCAAATGATAATAAATCCCTATTCTTTGCCAGAATATAATGCCTAATTATCACAGAAAATGGCGGCAAAAGGTCAATGGTAAGGATACCAGACCTCGAGAATGTTAAAACTTTTAAAGTAAGACTGCTTCTAAAAGTTGCTTTAGTAAGTTTATGCACTGCATGAATAAGTGTACCTCCCCATTTTCAAAGAACTGACTAGATGGAAATTTTAAAAGGTGACTGTTTCTAGGCATTCGTTTCTACAAATAGCTTTGAGCGTATAAATGATTGGGAATTCTACTTCGTCGAAAAGTTGTATGACTGACACTAGGAACCATGTATGGCCGTTTGTACCCATGAATGGTTGGTGAAGATCTGTATGTGTTTTGAGGGCTGGCAAGGTATGATGATTACTAAGAACAAAGGAGAAGTTGCTGGACCCAAGGGATGGAGCGTGTAAAGAAATAATACTTACTTTACTTCAGCTCCCTAAGCTATGCTGTCTCTGTGGTTTTGAATTTCACTGTGTTTCTGCAGCATTATACTCGAGCTTTTTTATTTGCAGCTCAGCAGCGCCTGGGAGCATCCATGATGAGGTAGCGTCCGGACCACGTGTACTCAGGTGCCAAACTTAAAACTAAAGAAACTGCAAATAGCATGGATTTAGACAAAATAGGATTCTTAAGAGGCAAAATTACTCGATAAGTGACGCCATTTAAGAGAATATTTTGGTCCCTGTCAATAGCATCTCAAGTTGCTTTGTCAGCTATTAGAGTAAAAAGTACAGGCACAGCAGCTTTTCAAGAAGACAGCAATTTTACATAACACTGCATACGGTTAAAAGGGCACATGCCAAAGAAGACTTTTTAAGCCTTTATTTATAAAATAGAAAAAGTTCTTTGACAAAACATGATTAAAATGAAAAAAAAGCCTCAAGAACAAACGGAACAATGTAAAAAATTGACTGGATATTTATCAATGGATACCTTTTGAATATATTGCGACAATACTTGAAAATTTTCCACTAATTTTAAAAGGGATTTTAAGATTTGACGGAAAACGCACTTTGGATTAATCAGGAACTTGAAGAAAGAATAAGCACCATATAATCTATAACAAATATGAGACAATTATTATTAAAGTTCGACAACCCATGGATCCTGTTATTCTTGATTGTCTACTATGGGTGTTGGAAAGACGAGATGAAGAAAAGGTTTATTACTGAATGCTATTGATGAGGAGATAATCTTATTCACACATCACTGTTCGATGAGAGGTGTGATATTAAAAACAGTCTTTCAAACCCCTTTCGATTTATTTATAACAATCCGCCATGCAATAACCTTAGATTTTAAATGCACAAAACGCATTGATATAGGCTATACGCGACTCAGAAAGAAAAAGTGGAAATGGATTTGTGACATGGGTGGTACAAAATCCTAGCCATTTCTTACAAGCAAGCAAACACTACGTTATACCTAGCACCGTGGTGGTGGCAGTCCACTGTTAACTATTAGCAAAAAAACCAGAAAAAAAATTATCAAATGAAAAGTCAGACGAGAAAATGTGCTCACAAAGGGATTTCTTGCAGAGAAAAGAGATAATGGCTATATTTTTGAGGCCTAGTGATAAAACATGAGCTAAAATTTTAGAAGTAATTGTGGTGGGTGCGAAACTAACATCAGTTTCATTCAATTATTTAAACAAATGACACATTTGAGAAAATTGCTATACACTTGCATTTAAGAGACTGTACTTTGCCCCATTCTAGAACGGTTGGTTTTTATCTAAAAAAGGATGAGCCTCCTTGCCAAACTTGCATCATATTTCTCATGCCCATATTCTACTCATGGTTAATTTCGTGTTATAATGAATTGCAAAACCTTCTTTAGAATGTCTTTTAAGCATCTTGTTTTAAAACACGTTGCCAAGTTAACACCATGGAATACTGTGTCTGGTTCAACAGTTGCGGAAGTGTAGCTAATAACGAAGTGGTAGTGGTAAGATTGCTTGGTCTCTGCAGTGTCTGCTTTTTAGACCTTGGCTGTAAGTGTTTGAATCGACTTGTTATCTAGCCTGTCTTAGATGGTTAAACGTCAACATCAATTTACCAGTAAAAGTAAGGCACATTTAACTGACCGCTACTCGGGCTATCTGCTAATAAATTTTATGTTTCAAAAGTGCGCATAATCCTATATGAATAGGCAAATGTATCAAATCCAAGTATGTAATCCACAACTCACGCTTGCATCAGTGTGGAATAATGCCTCTGTAAATAAGCAAAATCCAGAATCCTTTTCGAGACAAACGCACGTATATACTCGAATGAGATTGATTAGGCATTTGGTAGCATAGCAGACATTCGTTGCAGTCGCCTTGAAGTGCACGAAATTTGCGTTGCATTTAGTCGAAAGCCTCATCTGATGCGGGCTGTGCTGAGTGCTCAGACCTCCTGGCCACCTTCATGCAGATCATATTGCAAAGACTGACTGCATACGCAGGAGGGCAGATGAAGACAGCGCCACCAAGTAAGCCTGCAATATACAACGACTTCACCGACTACCTCACATAGCAACGATTATTTCGTGGTGAGTAACTAATGCAAGACAGGACATGGGGTGACATGACATGACCAGAGTTATGAGAGTGTTACAAGTCGGGGTGGTGTGTCGTGTAATCTGAGGTCACAGTAGCTGTATGACCTAAGCAAAAACATAGAAAGAGCGTCTGTCAGTTACAAATATGTCCCTATACCAGTATTTAGGCATTACGCACATATCCGTCTTGGATAATTTCAGCGATTTAACACCACAGAGTCTTATGCAGTGTGTTTCTAAAAGCAAAATTGCATTGCCAACCATTAAGTGCACAATCTTAAAGGCATGGGGGAAAGATTGGTAGGACTGACCTTCAAACTTACTAGTTTTCCAAATCCACAGACGACCCCAACAACCAACAAATCTCTCCGTCGACTATTTATAGCAACCTGTGGAATTGAAACAAAGGGTAAAGCGAAACAAACGACGAGCCAGCAGACAAATTCGATGAGTCAATTTATATCTAAAGTTTAATTTAACTGTATCAAAGTGTATTCAAATTTCTTTCTCCATTTTGCTACATTCAGTTATAAATGATTCATCCCAAAACTCCGCCTTAAAGAACCGATCAGGCCTAATTTGACTGATTTGATTGAAAGCATTTTCACTGGTTTAACTTCATCATTTAAATATCTTCGGCAGGTTTGGGACTTTATGACTAAT
>NW_020170469.1:16622-19669 GCF_000524195.1 Echinococcus granulosus | reverse complement strand
CGCCTCACCGTCCCACCGATGTTGGAAATTGGGCTATACACCAGGAAGCGGAGACAGGTCCGACATAGTCTTGATTAGGCGGCACGACCGGCCTTGTCGCTTAATCATTTCTCGACGCTACTGTGACAATTCGGTTGATTATGTTGTGCGTTTTGACGACGAAATGCACAAGCTACAAATGTTCCGATTTCCTACTGACACCAGAGCAATAGACGCCTTCGACTGTGGCATCGACTTCCCCAACATGAGGCATACATTCGACGGATTTCAGCATTGCTTGAAATCCCGAAAATTTCCACTTTCAACCAAAATGCGACTATTAATAGCATCGCCAAATCAACCAATGGCGATTTCTAATCGTCTCACATTGCAAACTTGTGTGTTATGCGGTTTCACAGAGGTCAGGAATTTGGTGGAGTAGTGCTCGGGTATTTTCACTTTCGCGAGGGTCTGCCAATGGTGTTTCAACGCACAGAATGTACACAAAATGACAAACAATTTGTAGCAAATATAAGTGTGGAATATTGGGATGCCACAGACCATCTACCACTTGATATCGCATCATTTCCTACAGAGCACAGCTGCGTAGATTCAGGCAGCCATCAAAGCACAATGCGAATGACACACTCCATCCCCTGTGAGGCTAGACCACGCGACTTCTCATCTTTGTGGAATAGCATCAGTGGAACACCAATTCCAATGCTTAACATACAAATGGCGATACACTAAATTGGTGACTGCCAGATTTCGTAAGAACGGTAATCGTCAAGGTGTCGCACCATCTACGAATTTGTGAAGTCATAAAGTGTGCTGAGAGAGCAGCGCCACCGACGGCACATCATCGCTTACATCTGATCCAAAATGCACCAGACATTTAAAGGGTGTGTTAGCAAAGGTGCGAGGAAAGACATTTGCGGGACTCCAGCAATGTGAAAGGAGGTTAGGAATAAGTCAGGCATAGTTTGAGGGAGTAAGACGTGAGAGGTTAATAATGCATTTATTGCCAACAGAAGAGGGATGACACAGCCAAATCAGGACACCATTTGCTCATCACTTCACTAGATAGTCTCCTCTCTACTAAATTGAAGATTCAAGAGTTAAGTGGGACTCGTGGTTATTGTATTTTTGCAGCTCCTTCCATAACACATGCTAATTCGTCAGTCGGTGATGCGTAGTCCTCCCAAATGCGAAGGCGTCTATTCATCGCCATTTGCTCAGCACTGCGATAGGCTTCAGCTCCACCAGCCGCCTCACTCACATGTGTCAGTTTCCAATGCAGGCACCACGCCAATCCTGCACGCAGCAGGGAGAGGGCAATATTGCCATTGGAATGCAGGACACTGCCCACGAAGCAGTTCTTGCGCATGCCTTCCAATATGACGGTAACGTCGCGTTGGAGAAGACGCGACTCCACAAAGAAGTGCGCTTCAAGAGCAAATGGCATGTAAACACGAGAACCCCTGTGCACCGTCGATTTCGGTGTGTTGATGCCCGAGAGGAGCAGCATGATATTGTAATAGGTAGGAGTAGAGTCCTCAGCAAGTGGGAAGAGCTGAATCTGCAGCATGTTGGCATCACGAACAGACTCGACCACACCGTGAAGGGCCTTTCCAGCATGCATGTCGTAAAAGGTCTTGGGGTGTTCAATTTTCCAGCAGATGTTACGCGATGCGCCATCCTCCGAGCCAGACCAAATGCCCTTGCGATCAGCCTTGGCTTTCTCCTCCAGCCCAATGAGAATTTGCAATGTTGGACTCTTTTTGATCACACTCTGACTCACGTTGCGTCGCACTCGAGCCAAACCCTCACGCACAAGGAGGTGGGCAAGGTTTTGAGCACCACAATTTCTTCCTAGATACACACAACCATACACACGATGGGAACCAATTTGGTTCTTCACGGTGTAGCACACTTCCCTCCCGACCACCTTGGAGCGCACGAATTCTCGCGCCATCCAGCCGAAGGGTTCGTCTGACTGGGCATCTGATGCAGCATTGTATCTCCTGGCCACCTTCGGGCAGATGATATTGGAGAGGACGACTGTGCGCGTAGCAGGTGGACCGTCCTCAGCACGATCGCGGATTACAATGGTGTTACCGGATGGAACCTGCAATATGCAATGACTTCATCTACCACCTCACATAGCAACGATTACTTGTTGAGAAGTGAGTAAGTCATGACACGACATGGTGGGACTTGTTAATTAGTTGAAAGACGCGGCTGTTCCGTCACGCAGCCTGAGGTCACAGTAGGCATATGACTCAAGTCGGGACGCTGAAACAGCCTCAGCTTGCAGGCCAAGGGATCCGTGATTTGCGCTCAGGAATATGAATGCCATCGCTCTGCTTCTACTTACGAGTGTTATGGAGACAATCGCGTCCGAGGCAAGGAATCACACACGCAACCACATTGAAGGGGCCTAGGAATGCTACTCAAACAAGCAGTCGATATGCAAAACGGAACTCGACTAATTAGGTGGCTTCTCACACCCCAATAGCGAACCGGTAGATGATGCACGGAGATCATCCATCCATGTCCAATATTGTCGTTGTGGTTACAAAGCCTTCTGCCTCAGCGAGTACCTCATCGGATTGCTCTCCCATACAATGGTGGCAAACAGCCGAAATGCACGAGGCATCAAATCGAATGAGGAGTAGCACTCAATTACTCCTTGACATGAGAAGCCTGGCTGTGTGCCTAAGTGTCAATCATCCTTCGGCTGTTGCAAAATGCACACCTAGTCTGTCAAACACAAAGATGCCCCTTTACTAGTACGTAGGCAGTGTGCGTGTCCACCTAGCTAGAATGAGCTGAGTGCTAGAGCAACGCAAGGTAGTATGAATAGCGTATTGAGAAGCGGCAAATGCATGACAAAGCATCGGGTTCACAATTTCAACTGTATAAGAAAGCGCTCTGTTAGACAAGTTTTCTAGCTTACCAGTTTCCCGATCCCGTGGAATATAGGTGTTTCGACCATGAGGTTACAGGGGTGACAACTGACACAAAGGCCTTGACACCAGTCGAGCCTCTATGTCGACTGATTCAAA
>NW_020170469.1:0-16522 GCF_000524195.1 Echinococcus granulosus | reverse complement strand
AATTTAATAATCATTGCTTCAGCCCATTAGGACCTGCATAAAATTCTGTGTAGTTGTTCTACCTAAGTAAAATAATGTTGAAACCACTTTCATTGATATGTATGCAATGCATTCATACTTCCATTTAAATGTAACTTGTGTGCCTCTATTTGGGTTTTGTAAATAGGGCCAGACAAGATTCCCAAACACTAGTTTCCACGTTCAACCGTGGAAAACAATGGATCATTTTTTTTACACGTAGCCAACATTTTGTCTTGTAATAACCTAAAATAATACACGTAAAGAGCAAAAGGATTCCTTTCCTCACCTTCGTTAGTTGTCCTAGGAATTTTCTAAATCGTTGGTTCAAATTATTCTCATCATCCGTGTCAAATAGAATTTGCCAATTTCTGATGCGCTGTCTCCTTGCGTTCCGAATAAAATGTGGTTTTTTGGAGCCCAACTTTAAGGCATTCCAGTCGCGAAATCTAGTTGGCTTTCTTATGTAAAATGCTGATAGGATTCCACTTAAGTGCGCTGTGGTATTATTTCTTTTCAGTCAGAAGTAATGCAGGAATAAGTGCAGTAAATCAAGTAAATTCAAGCTTCTTTATGTAAACTAATTTCTGCTATCACCTTCGCACACTCCCACCATACCTGCGCATAACCGTGCTCTAGATAGTGAATTTGGGGCTGCGCTGGTGTAATAGTAAGGCAGTAGAAATGAAATACTTATTACCGACTTGCTGAATTTTTATGCACGTTTTTGTTTATCATGCGTGTGTGTAGGCATGCATATACATATGTGTATTTCTTTAAGTATGCGCGTATGTAGCAGTATACATTGATTTCATGCATGTTTGCGTGTCTGCATGCGTACGTGAGTCCTGTTTGTAAGTATGCTTGTGTGTCGTGTACGTATACATGTATCCATGAGGGTATCGTGCAGGTATGTGTTTTCCAATATATATATATGACTTGTATCCATGTAGATGTGTATCGTGAGTGCGTGCAGGTGTGGGTATATCGGGAATATATGTAAGTTTGCACACACATATTTATGTGCGTCTCTTATGTATCCAAGCGTGCGCATATGGTATAGTTGTGTATGCATTTAGATTTAAATCAGTAATACATTGTGTATGCATGCATGGATATATCACTTTGTTATAAGCATATATGCAAGAGTGTACAGCGAACCTGTGTGTGTGCATTTAAGTATGCAGAAGTGTGTATTGTATGCATATGTGTATTTGTGTGCCTTCCATGTATGCGCGTTGGAGTGCAACGTGAAAATACATACGCATGCATGTGAGCATACACAAGTGTTGATTGCATGTATGCAGAAGTGTATCGACTACATTTGTGTGCATATACACATATGTTTGTCTCGTTTGTAGGCATTTACTGGTGCATTGTGTGTATAGATAGGTGAAAGGGTTTCGTAAACTTGTTTATATATTCTTCTATGTACGTATGATTGCACATGGAATGAATGCATACATATTCCTATATGCATACACAACGGCGTCTTGCAGGTACGTGTGTTTGCATACATGAATGTATGAAAGTGCCTTGCATGTATGCATGATAGCAGGCAAGTATGAATGAGTGTAAGTTCTTGGGTGTGAGTGCATGCATACATTTATGTGTATTCCTCGTATGCACGCATGCCCGCATTTATGTGATTCTTCTTTGCCAGTATTCTAAACCACAATTAGCACGCCTCTAAGGGCACAAGCGCTGGCCTCTCATTGAATTTACCACAGAACAAATGTAGAAAGTGCTCTGGCAGGATGCACGTACAGAAAATGGTATAAAAAGTGACTTTTATGATAAACACACAAAGATGGATAATAATAAGGTTAATGGTAAACATACAAGTCGTTAGTGAAGATTAATAGTCCAAGGAAATTTTAATCAGCATTTAGAGTTGTTGGTGGGATAGAGGGAAGTTTTGATTTAAGGTAAGCAACCGGCACTCATGCCATGCGGCAAACTACCAATTTGTTCCCCATTTTCGCGCTATGCTGTAAAAAGGCGTTGTAAGTAAAAACTGTTTCGCCAATGAACAAGTGGCTTAGGATATGATTAACATTCCAAATTTCTTTGCTGATTTACTCACTACTCTATTTTGAAATGGCAGGATACCAGGCCATTTCCACAAATCTGTGCCTTGTGATCGGGCGCGTGAAAACTAGTCACCATTTACGTCTAGGATCTGGCCGGTCAAGGGAATACACGTGAAGGGTATGCAAGAAGATGGTGTTTGGAGAAGCAAGTGTAGATAATGATTGCATGAGTAGAAGATTACCTCTCTTTGGGGCCTTTTATAAACCTTTTGTGCAAGGCCTCATCCGGTGAGATGATTGGCGTATCATGTTGGGATGGATGAGGTGGAGGGAGAGAGGCTTGCTATTTGTCATCTTGGTGCTTTTCCAGGTGACGGCTATCAGCTATTCTTGTCAGCAGCAACAGGTACACACATGAGAAAGGGAGCAGACAGATGGAGACGGAAGCGACTACAGGTTGATGGATTTTTTGGCTCGTAATTGCAAAGCGTGTTTAATGTTGGCCTTGTTAAACTTGCGTCTTGTTGGCAAAGCCCTGTAATTCGTGTGGTTTAACAATGCTTGTTTCATAAATTAGGAGCTTACCTGTACTTTTATACAATTAGGCAGTCTACTTTACCAGGAATGAAGAAATTATTTCGCCTAGGTGCATCTATCTATCCACCTAAATAAAGCTCTTGGCTATTGACTGTCTCAGTATTTAACGTCACAAAATATTGCAACATTGAGTTTTAAAGTTTGATTATGCAACACAGCAAGCCGTTTTGCATTGACCAGCAACTTTTTTCCTTTGTATCCAAACTTGGAAATTCGTAGGATAAGGAGGCATTTTTCCCAACTTTGCCTTGTTTTCTAACTAGGCCTAATTTAGATCGTCCATCCATATTATTGCAATTGTTTGTACCCAACAAATGTTGTTAGTTTTGGCTCAATAGGATCTTTGCATTTTTAAGAAAAGCAGTTTTGCTGGAGCGCAATTTTGCAACACTCTAGATACGAAATCTACCTTGCCTTATTAAGTAGCGCGTTGGTGGAATGGCAGAACCGTGAGTGCCGTAGGTTGTCGCCTTTTACTGAGAAAATATATGCATATAAGTTTAGTAAATTGGCAAATTTGAAGCTGATCATGTGGACCTATTTGTGGGAATACCCTTGCATGCTTTCGCCGCACCTTGACATACCCATGGACCGCATTGTCGATGAAGGAATTTGCCCGTGTTGTAAAAGGGAGGTTAAAATGCAATGTGTACTGCACTTTTTAGTGTATGCATGCTATGTTTTAAGACCATCCAAGTTACCAGGCCACAACACATTTCCAGCCCAAAAGGCGGGGTAACAGATTTTTGAAAATTACAGACAGGCCTATTTTGGGTTTGGTTGCTGCTATTAATAACTATGCTAAAATGCTTTGATTATGCTTAAACACGTTGTTTTAATCTCGTGAGTACTTAAGTTGCTGCCTTTGTACTCTCGCCGGGTACGATGTTGTCCCGAACGTGTCAGTAGTCACCCAAAACTTATGAATGTTGGTTTGCGGGCTGCAGAAAATCTTGTGAAAGTAATTGAGGAAATCACTATGTCCGTTTGCGACTCATATCCTTAATAGATATATTTGGAGTATTGGGACTGGCATTCATTTCAGGCAGCCAATTTGCGTGATCCAAGCTACACTAGACGGTGAAATAATGATTGCTTTTTGGAATACTTGTGAATACATCAGCGTCCACCCAGGATTGACTAAAGAACTACGGGTGCTGCTTCTGATTATTGAAGAGACAGCTGTAACCATTCTGAAAACAAGATCGTTTTCTACTACTGGCGTCGAGATAGCAGTTACAAGGCATATTCGATAGAACAGTATTTTGTGTTTATTATACAAATCGAGTCACATCCACAATGTGGTCAGAAAAGCACATAATTAGGGCAAGATATTACAGCTAAAACTCTAAAATATGTAGCTGTAATTTTTTTAGTAAAATATTACAATAGAATCACTAAATATGCAATGCGCCTCAACTTGGGAAAGTCAATTCTCCACACTGCTTTGGTTGAGATTTCCACGGTTATTAAATGGCTAATTGTTGGTATCGATGGCTCAAAATATTCCATTTAGCTGTTGGAAATCGTTATCTATCAAATCCTTAACCAAAAAATTTATTCTGTCCAAATGAAGGGGAAATCAGTGCCTCCAAACAAATAGTAGTTGTTGCATTACATGGAAGCAAAACAGAGATGGGTAGGGTGGGCTAGTCCTGCGGTCTGTTGCTACGGCTGTTGAGAAGTTTAATGCCATTTCAAAGGTGCCTAGCTCCAGCTTGATCTCCTTTGGTTACCTGATATCGCATAGATCCATCATCAACGCAACTACCTATTTGTGGGATAGTGTCAAGAAATAAGAGGAACAAATTGACGATAGGTTGTTCACTAGGTGACAGCTGAACCAAACTGTCTTTTGACCGCACACACGGGCATAGGCATATATGTATGGGTAGGTGGGTGAGTGTTTTATAACCAGAGAAATTTTTAGTGTACATATGCATGTGAGCACACACATATATATATATACGTATGCATCTATAAAACCGATTCTATCAACGTGTACTTTTGTTCGAATTTTACGGTTGGACATTCTTTAAATGAATTTAATTCTGCATAATTATGCGTGCACATGAGTGTATGTGTCGAAATGTGTTTTCTAATGGTAAATTTATTATTTAAATGCGCTAGCATTATGTCTTCTTCCTTCTTCACAGAAGTCACGGGGTGCTTCATTGGAGTTGGTGTAATGCTATCCCTGTCTTGCGGGACAAATGTTCTACTTTCTAATGCTGGATGAGAAGCCGTAGCAAGGCGAAATAGGTACATGTGCTGTGGATGGAAAAATCGGTGACGACCTCAAACAGAAGGACAGAGAATAAACATCGGTCTTCTGAAACTACCCCATTTCTGTGGACAGCAAGAAAGCTATGAACAACTGTAACTACACCAATCTTGGACCACCCAAAACGCTCGCAACAGACCTCTCTACCGTACCAGTGTGTATCTGATAAGCCGCAGATGGATACAACTGGGTAGGCCTGAAGTGATTACTAAGTGGCAAGGAGGAATAAGCCGAGAAATTTGTTTCCAGAGTACTACTGAACTCTTTCTACTTTATATGATCTTGCTTTTAGGCCTGTGCTCCTACTATTATAACCATAGACGCACATGATGGCCAGCACATTTTACCGGCCCCCAATCCATTTTCTACACAGGACTGAATTCCGAACACGCGATAAAACTGCACAATTCTTGTCAGTTTAAATTCTTATTAACTAGTGATTTGGGATCACGTGACAAGGGAATGTCATCAAAACTCATAATTTTCAAAGAATGTTGTTAACTAGCAGACATTAAAGATTTTAGAATCATTTAGCTTGTCTAGCAGGCTAGAGCTTGACCGGACCCTGAGGCGGATAGTGAATGTTAATGCATTCGTTAAAGTCAAATTTGTAGCTGCTTCTCAAAATGTGAACAATGCTACCCTGTCAATCCTCCATGCGACCATATCTTGTGATGATTCACTCTCAGACTGTGCTGTTACTCTCACCTCAAGTCACGTTTTCTTCACTTTCCATGGTCGAGGGTTCTCGAACAAAAACATTGTTATGTCTACTATGACTGACAGAATGCAGGATTTCAAGGATACGGTGTTTGGTTTCTTTTGTGAAATGAAGCGAATAGGCACACACCAACAGGGAAATATTGCAGCATCTTGCATCAGTGGTCCTTGCGCCTATGGACACCACAGACTAACACTAATTTGAACGACTCCTTTTCTTCCACGCTTCGCCTGGAAAGAAGTGTACGTCTAAGTGCATTTAGAAATGGATATTAGATGATGTGTTCATGGTCGGTGAGTGCAACATGAGAGAAATTGCTTTGGATTGTGTCAAACAAGTGGTCTATGGTTTACCATCAGCATCAGTTAATCACTCAGTGGTGTGCTACTAGTGGATGAGGTAAGTGTCGGTTAGTAGAGAAGACCATGTGTGCATAAGGGTTCTCTCTGGGTGAGCTCGAAGGAAGAAGGAAGACGGAGGAGCAGACAGTGTGAAACAGCTTCTATCAGCTCATAAAGCCGATTGGCACATACCCTGACCACTTTTCATGACACTCTCCGAGAGGAATTAGATCGACTTCGTTAAGAACAACCACGAGAGCACCACAAGTAAGTTCGCCAGTGATAAGGCACCCCACCGTCTGAATGCGATAGTCCATGTTGGCGTCAACCATAAGAGGTATTGGATAGATTGTGTAAGTGTCCAAAACGGGCAGTAACTTGTAAACACACGTCTGCGTAAGTGATACTAGGAACTGCATACATTTGCCGCAAATTTAACTTCGAATGGGAGGAGGATGAGCAGGCCAGTCAACAAGAGTGACTTGGATGGCTTTGAAAATACCTACCACATGAAGTGGTGCTAGCTAATGCCTTGAGGGTCTTTGACAAAGTAGTCTTCCCTAAGTCAGAGTAGCCAATAATACTGATGTTTACAATGAGTAACAATGAACTGGAATTGTGGGTAGAATGTTAAAAAGAGCTCCATTCAAACGGCTAATTAGCTGACTAAATATAAAAGTTAAACACAGTAATGACATTGAATCTGTGGTGAATGAGCAGTCGAATTAAGGGGAAAATGGGTTAATAAGAAGCGAAAAATGAGTACACAACAAAATAATCGAGAGTAAACGCAAGTCATCACTGAAGCAGCGTGCAATCTCCACTTCTGTTTTGCGACATTTAAGGCCCCGCCATTGCAATCCCACTAAGGTGGCATGACCTCCAGGCCAGGTCAGCAGCCCTTCGCCACATTTTGCACGTCCGAGTTGTATTTACTTCCCCTCTATTGTGATTTTTCCCAAATTCTGGAAGAGCCGGGGTGCTATACACTATACGCAATTGAGAGTGCCATGGTTTCGGTCTTCCAATCCCTTGATTGGTGAAAATAGTCATTGTTTGGGTGTATAGTTGACATTGAATACACTGTCAAAGTAAAGAGCAACTACAAACCCTTTTCACTTCTGCTTTCCCAACCTTTTAATCATCAAGGCCATCAGTTGAACCAATCTCGTGAAATCGTATTCTTGGTTTTCCTTCCCAACTGAAGACTCTCTGCTCCTAATAGAACCTACACTACGTATGTACATTATTCGCGGTGCACCGAGTCTTTCCTACATCTGTCAACAGTAGAGGTACCATGGCAGACCACGTTTTGCTGACGGGAACGATAGATTATTTTAGTGGCTCATTAGCCATGCTAACTAGGAGATGTACAATGACGCAGCCTTGAGTGCCGACGGAAACACGAAACCTCTCTTCCTTAAGCGTCAGACTTGGTGCTTCTCTTAGTCAACCTCTCGTGACAGATATCGCAACGGTGTCGGTGCTAACAAAATGGGGATATTCTAGAACCAACTGCGCTAGTTGTCAAATTTGCATACAATTGAGGCCGTATTCGATTACAGCGTCACTAATATATCCTGGTTATTCCCTAGGATCTAAACTTCGGTCCTGTTTGGGATCCATATTGGGGATGGTGAATGAGCTCTCCTCCGACTGCTGGAGGCTGAATGACAGTCTACAGCAAGACTATCTCATGTGCCTATCAATAGTCATAAGTTTATTGATCTAATAGCAGAATCGTTTGGTCAAATACGAGACTTAAAATGGATTTGAAAGGGTAATGATTTGTACGTATCTCTCTTTTCCACATTGTTCTCATTCCAGAGCACACAGCCAATAATCTGTCTGCGTTCCATTCAGTTGGTGGAGTTGGAGGAGGGATCGCGTGTGCACATCATTTTCACCTTTATGCAAGTGCTGTAGGTAGCCCCGGGATGGACTTTTTTAGATGGTGCACGGTTAGTTTTGCTTCAGTTGTGGCGTATGTGTGGGAGTAGGCTTAATTTCCATCCCTTCTGTTCGACGTCTTAACAGGTTTATCCATCCGCTGCGTATGCTCAACTTCTGGCGTCTTATTATTTGGCACTAAACCTTAGAAATCAGCTTATCACCGCCAGCGTAGTACTCCGAGACTTCCTTAAAGTCGTAAGAATTTACTCTTGCGTGGCAGAAAACATACCACTAACACGCAAAAGGTCTGGAAGACTACTAACATGGCCTGGAGTCCATGTCGCAGAGAGGAGGCATAATGCCGGAGACTTGCGAGTCCGTGTGCTGAGAAGCAGAATCAAAGAAGCCACTGAAGCATTACAGGAACATATAAGATGTATATTAGGCCAAAGAAGATGAACCAAAAGGTGAAGCGCAAAGCAATTCCTTATCGAAGATTCCATTTTATATGTACCCACTTCTTCTTAATGCGCCAATCAGTTACACTTTGTTAAGGAGAGTAAGGGTTGCTATAAATTCCGAAATGATAATTTACGTTGCAAACTTTCCAACCCGACAGTCCGAATTAACATAAGGTTAACAGGTAGAAATTTGTCCTGAGTCTGATGAAGGAGCAACTAAAGAGAGGTGATGTGTTTTATTTCAAGAGTCCTTTTTACAAAGGAGATCTAAAATGCTAATGCACAGCATCAGTGGCCCATTTGATAGCTTCAGGTAAAAGACTATCACTATAAAACTAGCAAACCATCACCTAACCTCCCCCATTTTTCTGTAGGTAAGGCACCTCACCACAAGTGATGAAACAGACCAAATAAAGAAACTAATAGCAGGATTGTCTGTATTTTACGCCCTCTCTAACAGTCCTATCTCTACGACGCATGCGTTCTCCAGCCTGCACAATAGCGGTGCGGTTGACCTCGAGGCTCCAGATAGAGAGAATCACCCAAACGAAGATAAGTAGGGCTGCCCAAATGGAGAGGAGGAGGAGACCGAGGAACACGTCTCCAACTGCTGGAAATTTAATGGAAGATTCCTCAATTTTCAGTCGAAAAGAGACGAAGGCCTCAGATTGCCATTGGTTTGGCAGCCGAATGTCGCGCTTGTAGCAGCTATAGACGCCCTCATCTATGCGTCGCACCCGTGCAAATCGTAGGCTGCATTTGGAAGTCACGAAGACGCGCTCGTTGAGAAATGTGCGTGGCATGTATGTCATCCCTTGAATGTGGTGCAGAGAATGTGATAAGAGCATGTCAACATTAAACGCCGAGCAGCAAGTGTTACTTGGCAAAACGACGCATCCACTGTTATATCCTTACGCATTTCTAACACTCGATATCATTTTGTATTCAGGTACAAATGGTCTGCTTACTTTATCGTTTGAATGTGAGAGTAGTTGGTTTACTAGTGGGAGAATGATTCTAACTAGAATTTGTATTTGCTTATTTAGCACGAAGCTGCCCACCTTTAGGCTGTTTCCAAAGGATAGTAAAATTTGTGAGGTCCGAACAGTTGTAGGTAATGGTATCGATCTCCGTGCCACAGAGCAGGTCAAAATTCATTGAGCCCTCTATAGCTACCTTCTGCAGTTTCATGAACCTCTTCTCCTCATATCCCAATAGCTCCCTCTTCATAGCTTGCGTATCCTTCGTGGCCAGGACCAAATTGACAATGTCCATGTAATCAATTTCAGGGCAGGGTACCTCAAAGGAGAGGTTCACGTGCAGATTCCTCATTCCAAACGGTCTTGGCAGCTCTTTGGTGAGATTCACATGTTCCAGGTAGGTAAAATGACAAGGTATGTAGTAGCGTTTATTCTCTTCCCTGATCATCTTCGAAAAGTCCTCTTCCGTCTCTACCTTCATTTCTTCCTTTCTCACAACGTCTTTCTTGCCTTCGTAGAAGAGTTCGAATCCCAGTTCAGAGGCTCTCATTTCCGCAGCTTCGCGCTGCTTGCGTCGAGTGACTGGGTCCTCCTCGTCCATCCACGTGTAGAAGGACGCAAAGGTAGTTCGCAGAAGTTCGTAGGTCAGCAACATCTCCGATGACACGGAACTCCGGGCATCCGTTGCAATAACGCGTGGAATAGTCACATAGCATCTGCGAAAGCGTTTGAGATTGAATGTACCACAGGTCTGCATTGGTTTCACCGTCGGTATCAGTCGTGATGTGATGGATATTAGAGAAGTGGAATAATCTTTGAAATCCCCTGCAGCCTTTAACGCTGCTCCCGCGTTCTCCATGATGACATCCATATCTTTCAAATGGGGCACCTTATGCACACCCTGTAGGCTCACTGGAATCGACTGAATCACCTCAGTCAGACCCTCTGTCTCAGGTGGGAGTACTACATCGAGATGGTACCAAATCCAATTCGCTATATGGCGGCTGTCCTCTACATTGCGACAGTAATAAGTTCCCACGTGGAGGTCACGATTAAAGTTGGGGATGAAGAGTTCATTGGTGCTGTTGATGAGGCATGGAATAGCACCACCAGAGAATTGATCTCGACTTAGAGGCATTCCACCAGGTTGAATGAACGAGACATATCCGCTGATACTCGTGAATATGGCCGATGTGCCACGAGGCAGGAAGTACCATACGAAGGAACTGGTCGATTCGCCTGGACAAATGGGGCACTTGAGTGTGACCTTCTGATTGTAATTGGGTCGTTGTAGCATCAAGTGATGTCTTAAAGCTGCCTCCTCTTCCCTTTGAGTGGTACAAGTTGCAAGACCTGATGAGCTGGTTGCATCGTTTGATGAACTGGTTGCTAATAATGCCTCACCTTCGCACAATTGCAGGGGCTGTCTTGCTGCCCCAATGCTTGCAATTAGTAGGAGGGAGTAGGCGGCAGAGATGTGAGCATTTCCGCAGCTGTGGTGCAGTGCCTGGCTCATCTGCTATGCGATCGATGACCTCATTCGAATGGCAGTCAGCTGAGTGTTGGCGAGTGACAAAGTAGACAAATTCTGACCCACTCCTCTGCAGCACAGTTTGGTAGTCATTGTGACCACGAGGTAGTCAGGTGAATAAATTTTGCTTGTCTGCTGAAGGATATTTAATTTCTGACATCCTTACAATTCGCAAACCTGTTCTGTAGAGCTGGAAGCCTGAAAATCCACTTTGGCTAGAATTTCGTTTCCAGCAAAAAAAGGTGATCGCCTACGACTGTACCCGCTACATGTACATTTTAAAGCAGTGCATGTTTGCCGGTCATCTCCACTGTCTCGATAATAAGACATGCCTAATTTGTTGTCTAGACATTTCCACTTTCATGGCTACTTCCGTGACATTACAGAAAGTTGTGCTCCTTGTTAGCATCAGGAACCGAATTGACTTAATGCCCGTGATCACCAGTCATCAGTATTGAAAGTGGAGTACCGCCACTGTGGAATTCCTTCTTACAACTGCGAAGTCAAAAGTCACTCCCGCGTAGTCACCACAGAAGGAACGATCCGCGGAAAAGGGAAGCTGTTTAATGGGTCAGGCAAAACGCCTTGTAGCACGGCTTGATCTATCGCATTAGCTTAAAAAGACTACGAAACATGCTTTTGTATTTGTGGTATTGTGTGATGCATAGTTCGGCCGAATGAAGATATTAGAAAATTTCTCTTTCATTTTAGTCAGAACGGAACACGTTGTTAAAAAAGGTGAGAGAGAAATCACTAGTCATTAGAGCTGTGAGTGCCCCAACGGCAAGTCATTAAATTGTGGTAGAAGTCACAAATCACACAAATAATTTAATGAATCCCTCCAATTTAAGGCATTGAAGCTATTAAGAAGTGGAGTCAGACTAAATTTTGTAGTAGTTTCTCCCATTTCTGCACCATATCTAATGAGACCATCAAATCGGAGGAAATGTCGGACTAGTTTCGAGCTTTCTTTACTCCAAGATCAGGATTTACATGACCTCAATATCCTAGAGGGCAGGGGTTAATGCAAACTGCTGCTAGAGGTGTTTGACCTTCCCTCTGGTTCTATAGTCAACAATAATGTGAAATAATTGCTGATTTGATCAAAAGTTTGTTTATTTAGAAGCCATTATTGTCCCTGCAACTGAAACGTGGCGTTATACAGCATACAAGAGGAGGAATTCTGTTTCGTGTACAAGCAAAAGGCCAAAGACTTGTCACATATCAAAATTGTGCACTCATCAACATGTTTTCAGTGACTTTCATTGCTGCAAGCATTTCTTAACTTGCACAATGTTGTTAATTCGAGGAATTCATCGAAACATACTAACATACTGCAGTGGAAATTACTATGGTTTTGTAATACTTAAAACTCCTTTTTGGCCGTGGTGTTAAAAATGGCCTAAAAAACAACCAAAGTGCGCAAAGGATATCTACAAGCCAGGAACCTGCTTTTTTAAGGCTATTATATTCGTCCAGCACATTTGAGGGTAAAATCGGCCAGATAAATTATACCGGCAGTGACCATGCTTTTCTGCGTTAGTAATGATCATTCTTATGGATAGTTTTTCCAATGAGCACCACTAAACTACACCGATTCCCCGCCTTCAAGTTAGCGTTAGGTTTAAGCTGCTCACTTCGTTCTCCTATTCTAGCGTAATTCAACGACATCGATTGCGAACTGTGTAAAGCACTTGCAAAGCGATAAATTACTTACGATTTACTTGTTTTTAAAGAAGGATGTTTATTCTCATTCATGCAACGAATTCTCTTTAAAAGCGTCTGAAATAATTTGAAAAAGCATTCTAAAATAGGAAAATTTTAAGCTGATAAAAGGGGTACTTTTCGCTTGTCAGGAGGTACCAGACTTCTTTTTATGTCTGTAACCTTTGGAGTGGCAGCATAAGCCAAGATGGAAAAAAGCCCATCAAAGAAAGTACAACCAAATAGTATCAAAAACACGTTGTCAATGGGGTCTCTGGGGCCAGAGAGAACACCTATGTCATAGTAAGGACTTAAGAAATCAAAGCCTGGTTTCTTGACTCAACAATGCACACCGAGTACCTTAATGCCATGCCGAAGAGGGTGCTGATGGGATCAAGGTGTTAGGACATCTTTATTTACTGTATTTTTGGCGTTAATTTGAGCAATTTTTAAAGAAATTGACCACGGCAAAAATTTTTAGGAAAAAATCTTTGTTCTGTCCCTTCAAGTGCAGATTGCTCTGTGGAGACAAGGAAGTATTTAGTCAACTGTTGAAGTTCCTAACGTATGTGACTTGGACCTGCCACCATCACCTACTCCCTCAGCAGTGCAATATGAATAGGTCAACAGTGAAACAGTGTTTCCTATGGAAAATAAATAAGTAAAAAATAACGAGTAAGACCTAGGGGGACATTTTGTGGAAGATGATGTGGTTTCATGCAAAAATTGGGGAAGTGATAAGCGTAAATTGTGTATTACAGTATTGCGTTGCCTAAAGTGAAGTGGTAAAGGGTTACTTAACAAGAAGTTCAATAGATGATTAATTTTTCTTTGCGGTGTCTTTGCCAGCTTACTTCTTTGTTGGTTGAGGGTTTACCAGTCCCCTCTTCTTTTTGGAAGGAGCGATAGATGTTCTGGCATCAGAAACGATCTCATTTGATTGAAACTTAGAAGGTAAAATTAAATCTGTAAGGATCGCCCTACAGAGGGTTGGTATAGGAATGGGTGCCATTCGAGGTTGAAAAATGGTATTTGACAGGAAGAGATCAAATAAATCTCAGCAATTTTAAAATTAGAGCCTCTCTCTCACCATAAAATTAAATTGCCTGATTATCGGAAAACAATTCAAATGGGACATTTTAGAAAGTGGTGACACTCAGATTGATCGTCCGCTTGCAATCGCATTCATTACGAATGGATAATCTCATTGAAGACGAATTACCTTAGGCTCCATGTTAGAACCCATAGTTTCCAATCTACGTAATCATTCGGAATAGCAATTTTTCCCTTAAATCCAATCAAGAAATTAACGTGCAAACTTAACTCCCACTTTTGGCCATGAACCATACATTCAGTTCTTCTATATGCCAACATTTACAAGGACCTCACTTGAGAAGGTCTTACTGGCCATTTGAGGGATTCTCCAAAGGACACTTAAAGTGGCTGTATTCAATTCAATGGAGATTGGTCTAAGAAGATTACTAAATTTCCCTCATCTCGAGCTAGGTGGTTATCAAAACTCGCTTGACTGAAACTTAAGAGCATCAAATTGAGACTCAGCAACTAATTGTGTGGCACAGTTGAGTAAAGGGCACAACAAATTCATCCACTTGGCTGCTACCACGATTCCTCTTCCCATTTCATTTGCTGTAGATACAAATGGGTTGCCTCTTCATCCCCACCTCACTTTAGACATGGCCCGAAATGGTTCCTCACACAGCGATCGCCAATTCTTTCCTTCATTCCCAACACCACCTGATTCTTCCCCATTATGCAGGGCAGAGCATGTTTCTAAAAATGGTGTGTCCACACGTTTGTTTGTGGTTCCTTGATAGTATCAATTTTCTGGATGTTGCTTACTGATTATGAACTGTGCTTTCTGTTGTCACATGAAGCAATGGCAGGAAATTTTCAAAAGATCTTTAAGAAGTGTAGACTGATTTCGGAATCGGGGAAGTTGGTTTCAAATATAACTCTCAGTGAGACTTGAGAGTGTGAATAGTGTGCTTCCATCGTTCTTCCAATCAAAGTACATTACCACGGAAGCAGTCAATGCCCAAGCAATTTTGTTATCAAAAAACCATTTATATATCAGCTCTGAAACAGACTAAAGTTCGAAGGAGCGTTTATAATGAGGCCTAACTTGAGTGTTCCATTCCACGCAATTAATGGAGAAACATGTAAAACCTCGACGGTCAATGGACTGCAACTGTACTTAAGTGGGCAATTTGCAGGAAACAGACCAAGCACTGGTTTTTCATTCCAGTTTCAGCACCGCTTGTGGCAGTTGCTTAGAGGCCTTAGAGCTGTTGGCAGCTACCTCATGCATATGGTCTATTAACTACATTTGACGGGTAGTGAAACCACATGCCTCTCCTCTTGGTGAAAATGGCAGTGTGAATTTCAGCTGGGGATGAGGAATAACCTGTTTGCTAGAAGCATCGCATGCATCCGGCGCGACCTCCTTAGCAATCTCCTACATCGTGTTGTGCCCCAAGTCGAATGTCTAAATTGGGACTGGGCTAGGGACTGCAATTACCAAAATCATACTTCATTGACTCAACACCATAACTCACTTGGCCTCTGCCTGTGACAGTTACCTCCTTCCCTCCTTTCTTCCTTTCTGTCTTTCTTTCTTTCTTCCTTCACCCATCCTTTCCGTTTCTTCGTGGTTTCAGCTCCCTGTCAACTGGCTACACTCGCCATACTTTGACTGATTTTGGTAAAGTCATATTGTGAAAGTAAAGGAAAAGATATCACCATCGAAGTACCCGAATTGCAGCACATCCTACGTTGACAAATTATTTCTACTACTGCTTAGTAAGCGCCTCATCCCTGCCGTCTGCACACAATTATCCCATTACGTTGATGCGAAACCCCAAATTCTTCTCACCTTCTTACATAAGTTGTAAGGGTAAATACGACCATCTCATCCGATTAACAATGCAATTAGTAGATACAGGGAGGCAGAGCTAAAAGATTGCGATCACAAGGTAGGGGCGGCAGTTCGGTCATCAATCCATTTAATTGGACAATCGAAATGTGAGACTCTGAATAGATGCGAGTGAGTCTGCTGACTACTGTCCAAAGCTAGACAAGCATTCGTTATCTAAGAGTACTTCATCTTCCGTGCGTCATGCAAGTCTTTCCTACAGACTGGGACATAGGAAAGAGGGTATTTAAGCTATTTCATT
The DNA here is from genome assembly GCF_000524195.1 of Echinococcus granulosus. Lineage (NCBI taxonomy): Eukaryota > Metazoa > Platyhelminthes > Cestoda > Cyclophyllidea > Taeniidae > Echinococcus > Echinococcus granulosus. Next base: position 765 of record NW_020170469.1, on the reverse strand, counting down.
ACGCAGATGACAGCAAAAGAATTGTTACTGTACTGTAAACAAAATGTAGATGTTGAGAGTACAAGCCTGATGTCTCTTAGAGGAGACCGTATGAACCTGATTTCAGTACCGTAGTGTTTCTTCTACACAGGTGCAGGTAGTACATTATTGTTCAATGGACACCTGTAGGAAAGTAGACCAAATCTTTTCGCGTCACTCACTCGAACAGCACCCACGAGAAAAAGAAATGCCTAGTCCAAATCAAAGAAGAATCAGCTTCTTTGATGAGACGATTTTATTACTAATATGCTAAACTGACAGTCCAGTCAATGCTTCTACTCATTTGAGTAAACGATCCAACCCTTTAAAGTACCTGACTAATCAACAGACCTGAGAGACCCCTTCAAAACGAATTTAAGGTAATTTTTTGAAATCAAAATTGTTTGATCTTAGCATGGCAGGTAGATAAGTTTCCTTTGCCTTTTTTACCAGCTCTAGTGCGCGCATATCTCTGAAAGCCTTTATTGATGAGCAATGGCTTTAATATTGAATACCTGAAACCTCGTAATGCGGCAGCTCTTACTTGAGTGTGGTTGACTACACAGGCTCTTCAGCCAACAGGGGTAGTAGATTGACATTTCATGTCAGCATGCTTTCACAGAGCTCCAAGAAAGATTTGAAGAACCATGTCACTTAGAGCAGTAATCAACTAGTAATCATAGAGTAATTGCCTTTGGAGAATTTTGTTTGTCGACAATAAATACAGTAATTTAGTGGACGTCGATG
>NW_020170470.1:321873-336921 GCF_000524195.1 Echinococcus granulosus | reverse complement strand
TGAAGCTCAAAATGGGACAAAAGCTATGTTATACGTTGGTTTTTTGACTCTGCCTCAGTTTAGATAAATGGACCACTTGAATATACTCCACTATCGTACCTTAGCTGGATTCCGGATCATGCCAGTAAATCGGATATATATTATTCTGACTGAGTATTACATTCTCTTTCTTCATCGAGTAAGTCCCGGGAGCGCTACAAACTCCATCATCTAAAGAAGAATGACCTTCCATCTAAATAGAAAGGAAGAAACATAGGAGGTTAATGTTTGAATTCTTTTTAGCATCAATTAATTAAACTTCAAGATCAAGTCGAATGTGATAATTAGGAGGAACATTGTTTTTAAGCATAACTCCTATGTATTGATCAAACCTTTAAGAGCAAACTTTTCAGTAATATAACACACACAGGAAGATACAAGTGGAGACTTGGTTTACGCTTAATCGTGTAATAGACACTTAACACGGTGATTAGTTGTGGATAAATATATTTAAATAATATGACTGTTTGAGTGGGGTCAAGGTTGATGCCGCACTGTTAAGTTTACCTCATACTTAGGCGTCACGTTCCTTGTACTTAATGTCTTCTAAAATAGTTGTGTATGGTGGAAACGGGGCCCTGGGGTCTTCATGTGTTTCGTTTTTTAAAAATAACAGTTTTGTAGGTTCTAATAGTCGGAATTTGATCTCTATCAGTGGGTTTGCTCCGTAGGTTCAGTGGAAAATATCCAGGCTGACGTTAACGTTATTATTACCAAACGTGATTCCCTGGAGGAACAGTACCATGAGGTGTCCTGCTGTCTGAAGGAGGTATTAAATGGGTGCCTTGTGGATGGGGTATTTTGTGTAGCTGGCGGCTGGGTTGGCGGGAACTGTAGCGCTCGAGGTATCTTTTCTTCTGTCGTTTCTCTGTGATTTTATATGCACATAAAATAGAACGGATCATGGAATTTATTTTGATGTTTCCCAAAGGCATTTTTATAACGTGTTGCCAAGGGGACCGTTCACACATAACGTTCCTTAAAAACTAGGTTTTATTAAAAGTGTTGATACTGCCATAAAGCAAAGTGTATGGTCATCTACCGTCGCTGCTTCGATTTGTTCTGCATATCTTCGGCCGGGCGGTATGTTCATTCTTTGTGGGTCTATGTCGGCTTTGGATGGTACTCCAAGTAAGTCTCTATAATGGCTTTGGCCTCCCAGTCACCTATCTTCCAGCTTCACCTTCCTACCACCTCCCGTTATTTCACTATCTTATCTTAAATGGAATATGCCTTTATTCCCGTAATTTGAAAAGAAGGTTGGAGTAAAACATAACAGTAACATTGTGTATATTTTAGGAATGATTGGATATGGATTAGCAAAGGCAGCTGTCCATCACTTGGCCTCAAGTTTGGCTGAGCCGGAGAGTGGGATGCCACCCGATAGTTGTGTCATCACTCTACTATTGTAAGTAGTAAGTAGGAGCGGGTATCGCTACGATAAAGTTATATTGATTTTAACCAATGTAAAATGTTTTTGTTACCAGTGGCATATTAGACACTCCAGCGAATCGCAAGTGGATGTCGAAAGAAGACTCTTCTACATGGACGCCCTTAGACTTCATCAACAGGTGAACCGCTTTTCCCAAATAACTGCCATATTTCCTCATTTTTCACCCCCGTTTCAGACTACTCCTTGACTGGATTCAGGGTAAAATGCGTCCGAAATCCGGTAGTCTCCTTAAAGTTATCACCATCGATGGAAAAAGCGAGTGTATACCTAGCAATACCTTTTGAATGTACCATGATTTCTGAATCGGGCCAAGCCTTATGCAATCCCCACCTATTCAAACCCCGACACTGTTGGTTCAAGTGGATGAAGTGTCGCATCCGTAAAACACTGACTGATTTCCTAGTATTTTTCGCAGCACTTTACCGCAGACACTGTACTGAGGGTAGATGCTACCCTAATCCCCCTCTTGTTTCTTTTTTTACATTTAAATGCTTTAAAGACGTGTATCAACACAATCACACGTTGAACACGAACTTTCCCTGACCAAAATGCGAATGAGACCACCTCCGCTCAAGCGCGTTACCAATCTCGACTACTTCCATAAAAGAAAAGCGTCCTCGGTAGAACTATGCAGTCATTTTATTTTTAAAACATACATTTGGGCAGAGACGGTTCACCTGTCAAACATAAGACTCAAACAATGCTAATTTCCTCTGAGCCGGAAATCCCGTTTGTCATTGAGGAAAGTTGCTCCGAATATGATCATCTCCGACCAAGGGTACACTAATATGCTTGGCAAAATCAAATAATGTTAACGCTAGTTCACGTACTCAATCTTAATCAAACCTGAGAGACCCGCAAACCTCATTTTCCCCCGTTGGATTACCAATACGGTACCGAAACAAGTACGACACAGTTAACACTTGATAATAAATGTATTCCACCTTACACGGTCGTTTCTTTTTAGTTTCAACGAATCTTTGTACTCCTGTAAGTCTTGTTTCTGGTCATAAGACAGTTCCAAACCTCATGCACCCTCAAATACATACAGAAAGCAGCTAGACCCCATGAGAAGGCGAGGAACTTAAATCGAACGAAAACAGGACTTTGTTAAGGGTCTGGAGCGAGAGCCAAATTGGGAACTTCACCACATAAGTAGTGAGGTCTGAGGGGTATACGTAGGATCCAAATGAGCACAGTGGTGAGTGATATGATGATTCAGTGGAGGAGTTGAGCGAAACCAAAGAGGCCCTTGACCCACCACTGGGGATCGAGTGCCCGGACCGCTTGAAGGCGCGGGGACGTCAGCCCCACCGCAACGTCAGACTTGGCAACTCGGAGGGCCACGAGGAGGGGTTGCGAACCCCTGCCACCACCATCATCCGGGGGGAGGGAGTTGGGGAAACAGCGCCGAAATGCGGTCGTTTTGTCCTCTTGAGAGTCTGGCGCCCACAAACGGTCCTCCAGCAGCTTACGGTAGTTCAAATCGCCCTATCAACAACGGTCGTTTCGTGATCTATAGCACTTTTACAATACATATATTCTTGAAGTGGACTTTGTGCTTACTCTCAATATGGTGTCTGCCATATACCACCTTGTTAGCGCCTAGACCATTAATAAACGAGTTTTTTTTTACTATTCTGGCAGTTACTTAAACTGACGAAAATGTATGAATGTGTGCGTTTTGGGGATTTTAGGCGCGTGATGTAAAAGATTACGCGTGAAATCATGATTGCGCAGTCACCCTCTGCCATGAAATTCCAAATTTACACACTAAATGACACCCTTGGGTACATTTCGGGTCAATTGGGCTGCTGTCGGTCGTTTATCACTACAGCACTGTCATATGCGGCTATGTAGGCAAAGAATTTGAAGTAGTTAATTTTCCAGAAGTAAAATGCACGTCGAACAATGATCAGATTTGTAAACTACTTTGGGGTGCAATAAGGCAATAACGAGCAGACCTGCATATAGAATGAAGTCTTCAAGTGGGGAGCCCCTTTTGATCCTGATTGTTAAAGAATATGGATGGCTAGATGAGTCCACTTGCCAACATACCCCAATCATGAGGTAACACTGACCATATACGTTTAAGGAGGCGGTCAGCTGCGCATGAACTTAGGGTGTTGATTACAAAGCTGAGTCAATAAGCTCTAATAATATAGAATGAGACTAATTGAAAAAGGGTGACGAATCATCAAAGAAGCGGGGTGTTTGAGAGGGTTTAGGGCGGCTGGGATTTTCCAGATGACGACCTAATGTAATCAAGTGGAGGCAACTTTACGTTGAATATGTCACATTGTGAATGTAGACGGGGAAAGTAGTTCGACTATAGCCACTATAGGAAGTCTCCTCATGGCTAGCCAGTTTACCTTAAATATCACAACGTTGCAGTCCGTAGTGAGACGGCAGTACAAATCGGGCGATCTTGTTTGCAGCTCGTTGTAGCCAAATGGGAGGGTCCAAAAGGCATGAAGTTCCACTGCAAAGGAGCCCTCATGAAAGCGTTGGGACCAACGTCCAGCCCAAACAGCCAATTTTCGCGAAACACCACAAGCCGGGAGGGCCTCCTTGAGGAGCCAATCAAAGTCGAACTGGGTGGCGTCGGAGACAAACCAGGGCATGATTTTCGGCATGAAGACAATTCGCTCCGCGAGACCAGCACCCAACAGAAATTCGCCCAGCACCAAATCCGCAAACATCTCAGGCGCGGTGTTGTCCATCACTAGAACGACAGTGCGCCGGTGGTCGACGGAGGCGGCAGCAAGGTGTGGGGGCCAGCGACTCGTGATGGCATCCAGGTCGTCGACCACCATCTGAGTGGCGGTTTTGATGCGCACGTCGAGGCGCAACTGACTCGCGTCTGTGTGCGTCTCCAGCTCTGTCTCGTCGGCTTTCAGCGAGAGATCGAATTCATTTGACCAGAGGGAGCACTAATGAAAAAAAAACAAGGTATTCACTGTGGTGTTTTGGTTTTTTTTTCACATATTACCAACGCTTTAACATTCGAAAGCGTGAACGTGGGTAGACATGACTTGAGTTCCGGGAAAACTGAATTTCACGAAAGACAAATATCAATCCGTAACAATAAAAATCGATTGGCAGAGACATATGCACACTGGAAAAATGCTTAAAGAGCAGCTGGGTGAAACACGCTAAAAAATCAGAATTAGATTAAGGTACAGAAAAGAAACAGATTTAACCATTAAGTAGAACTTTAAGTCCTCGTAGAGCCGCTCGGGTTCAAGTGAAAGCAGGCTCTCTTCCAAGCATTCACACATGGAAACAAGAGATTTTGCGCTCTTGAAAAATCCCATTGCCTTGCGTTCATGAAATAAATCCAATTTAGGAAAGCCACTGTAAACTTGAACATTAATAAAAGAGGAAGAGTACCAATTGATTGTGATGTTCATCAGTCGCCTGTACATGTAACATTCCACAAAAAGCCATGGGGCACCAAACCACGACAGATCTGCCTTATTATACCTAGAGTAAATGACAAAAATATTGACTACTTGAGAACTGCTTCGTTGTAGACGTCGATATCCGCGGCGTCCGGTTCGGGCAAAAGAGGAACGAAGGGTTTGTTTGTCATGAGTTCGTAGCGCAATTTGGATATTTCAGATATTACCGACTTTATGTCATCAAGCTACAAGAAGCCAATCATCTGCCTTCCAACTTACATCGTTTTCAGGATTACCATATTTGCTTTTACATTTCACAAGATCGTCCAATGTCTTTACCAATATAACTGGAAGCCGGTCTTTGATTGTTACAAGAGCAAAGGCGCTAGAAAGGTGCCTGTTAAAGTTAGGAAAGGACTTACGAGTTGGAAGTGTTAAGCATGGAAGGTAATGCTTGATCAGGCATAGCTACTAGGGTGGGACGGAGCTGCCAAGTTTATGGAAATCGACTACGAACTCCGCGGAAAAAACTGAACTAAAATATGGAGACGATTAATTAAAAAGAAGCAATTAAAGTAAAATAAAAAATAAGATTCCTCTAGGTGCCAGGCCATAAACACTAATACGAGTGAACGACGGTACTAAGCTAAAAATCGTCAATCCCACATGCTACTAATTCTCTCATTGGAATTAGTAGTGGTAGGTCTGATTGTCAGTAGAATAGGGTATGAAAAACGCAGAAAGAGAAGGCGAAATATGATGAGTAAGTGTATAACAACAAAAGAATTTTGCAAAAATTAACAAATATGAGGACCTAGTACTTGAATGGAAACAGAAAATAACTGCATAAGAACCCCACAAAGTCGTTAGATTCAGGACGACTAATAGACGCTAAGAAACCAAGAAATCAAATAAGGCTTGCATCAAGTGCTGTTATCAATTCAGTGATAAATGAGATAAAAAGTTGGTTTTGTGAATACGTACAGTCCGTAACTGCATGAGGCACCACAAAACACTGCTACAAAATCCATCCCTCAACCGTTAAACTAAAGAGATTTCACACGAAGTATTCACCGAAGCTAGGAACTTACCCTGAAACGCCAAACTGCCGAAGTAACCCGCTGGACTAGACTACTAACACGACCTTCAAAGGGTTACGAAAAAATGGCCAACGAAGAAAACACGTCAGCAGTCAATCATTATATTAACCCAAACTATCTAAGCTAAATCTGAGAAGAAAAATATGACTGTGACTAGTTCTTGGGATGAATTTAATACGTAGATATTGGCGAGTCTGACCAACGATTCTGAGAACCTTTTCTAATGATTTCAAACGAGTGAAATCATTTGAATGAAAGTGATGTAACTAAATTGTGTCTTGCAATAGCAAAAAATTTCCACGATTGTGTTCACAGAAAATTACTAACGAGCAGACATAAAGAACCGGTCAACAAGAAGTTATGCAGGAGAAGGCTCGTTTATCTCCTCCTCCCAGGTCCACATACACCTAGAACACCCATGTTAATTTAGTTTCGTCATGTTTATTGGGATAAGCAAATGGGGAAAGCAAGTACAAGTTTAAGAAGGTGTAGATAAGTAACCTTTCTTAGGGCTGCAGGACGCTGATTCCTCAGTCACGAGGTTCGATTCGTATCCGCTTATCCTCCCTGAAAGGCACCTTAAAACAACATACCATTACAGTTAATTTGCAATTTAAAGATTGCCACTTAATAAAGCCTCTAAAATATGAATGGAAATCAAACATTTGCATACTTAGGACAACGCATCACATGATGTGAAAAAAGTGACACCCACTAGTGTGATACGCTGGTTGCTTAACTCTCCTGTTTGGCGAAGATCGACTATTGACCTAGCCATTGTACCACGCCGAGTGGGCTAATCTTCGGGCCATGCCAGTAGCTCAGATACCTTTTGTATGTAGAATATATATATATGTATGTATGTATTCTGCCCAAGTGTTATGTTTTATTTCGTCTTAAGGGAAGTCTCGGGCGCTACATTAGCATAGGTCAAGGTAACCAGTACTTATTTGTTCTTTTAATGAAACAGGTGGAGAAGTGAGGGGACAATTTGTAAGTTGTCGACTGAACTTTCGGTTTTGCTAAGGGGTTACTTTGTATCCCCACCATCGTACCTTTGACGGAAAGGCTGGCGTCAGGACTCCGGCCCTACGGCATGCAGAATGCGTGTAGCCTACTCGAATAATAATGGGGTGCAGATGTCACGGGTCAGAGACAATCCCGAGTCAGGAAATCCATTGCGTGCTCCTGAATACAAAATTATTTGAATCCAAGCCCACATGCCGTTTTTTATCACCCGAAAATGAGAAAACACATTTACGTATGGCTAAACATTTTATTGTTCAACCGTTGCTGTAGCGCCTCACTTACCTAAAGACGAAAGATGTAATACTCGGGCTGAATGTATATGTATATTCAGCATAGTGATAGTATTAGTGCAACAAAATTGTTGTTTAAATATGGCTTTCAAAAAAGGCGGGCACTCAAATCAAACCTTGTGAGTGAGCAGAACTCAACGTTTCTGAAGCTCAAAATGGGACAAAAGCTATGTTATACGTTGGTTTTTTGACTCTGCCTCAGTTTAGATAAATGGACCACTTGAATATACTCCACTATCGTACCTTAGCTGGATTCCGGATCATGCCAGTAAATCGGATATATATTATTCTGACTGAGTATTACATTCTCTTTCTTCATCGAGTAAGTCCCGGGAGCGCTACAAACTCCATCATCTAAAGAAGAATGACCTTCCATCTAAATAGAAAGGAAGAAACATAGGAGGTTAATGTTTGAATTCTTTTTAGCATCAATTAATTAAACTTCAAGATCAAGTCGAATGTGATAATTAGGAGGAACATTGTTTTTAAGCATAACTCCTATGTATTGATCAAACCTTTAAGAGCAAACTTTTCAGTAATATAACACACACAGGAAGATACAAGTGGAGACTTGGTTTACGCTTAATCGTGTAATAGACACTTAACACGGTGATTAGTTGTGGATAAATATATTTAAATAATATGACTGTTTGAGTGGGGTCAAGGTTGATGCCGCACTGTTAAGTTTACCTCATACTTAGGCGTCACGTTCCTTGTACTTAATGTCTTCTAAAATAGTTGTGTATGGTGGAAACGGGGCCCTGGGGTCTTCATGTGTTTCGTTTTTTAAAAATAACAGTTTTGTAGGTTCTAATAGTCGGAATTTGATCTCTATCAGTGGGTTTGCTCCGTAGGTTCAGTGGAAAATATCCAGGCTGACGTTAACGTTATTATTACCAAACGTGATTCCCTGGAGGAACAGTACCATGAGGTGTCCTGCTGTCTGAAGGAGGTATTAAATGGGTGCCTTGTGGATGGGGTATTTTGTGTAGCTGGCGGCTGGGTTGGCGGGAACTGTAGCGCTCGAGGTATCTTTTCTTCTGTCGTTTCTCTGTGATTTTATATGCACATAAAATAGAACGGATCATGGAATTTATTTTGATGTTTCCCAAAGGCATTTTTATAACGTGTTGCCAAGGGGACCGTTCACACATAACGTTCCTTAAAAACTAGGTTTTATTAAAAGTGTTGATACTGCCATAAAGCAAAGTGTATGGTCATCTACCGTCGCTGCTTCGATTTGTTCTGCATATCTTCGGCCGGGCGGTATGTTCATTCTTTGTGGGTCTATGTCGGCTTTGGATGGTACTCCAAGTAAGTCTCTATAATGGCTTTGGCCTCCCAGTCACCTATCTTCCAGCTTCACCTTCCTACCACCTCCCGTTATTTCACTATCTTATCTTAAATGGAATATGCCTTTATTCCCGTAATTTGAAAAGAAGGTTGGAGTAAAACATAACAGTAACATTGTGTATATTTTAGGAATGATTGGATATGGATTAGCAAAGGCAGCTGTCCATCACTTGGCCTCAAGTTTGGCTGAGCCGGAGAGTGGGATGCCACCCGATAGTTGTGTCATCACTCTACTATTGTAAGTAGTAAGTAGGAGCGGGTATCGCTACGATAAAGTTATATTGATTTTAACCAATGTAAAATGTTTTTGTTACCAGTGGCATATTAGACACTCCAGCGAATCGCAAGTGGATGTCGAAAGAAGACTCTTCTACATGGACGCCCTTAGACTTCATCAACAGGTGAACCGCTTTTCCCAAATAACTGCCATATTTCCTCATTTTTCACCCCCGTTTCAGACTACTCCTTGACTGGATTCAGGGTAAAATGCGTCCGAAATCCGGTAGTCTCCTTAAAGTTATCACCATCGATGGAAAAAGCGAGTGTATACCTAGCAATACCTTTTGAATGTACCATGATTTCTGAATCGGGCCAAGCCTTATGCAATCCCCACCTATTCAAACCCCGACACTGTTGGTTCAAGTGGATGAAGTGTCGCATCCGTAAAACACTGACTGATTTCCTAGTATTTTTCGCAGCACTTTACCGCAGACACTGTACTGAGGGTAGATGCTACCCTAATCCCCCTCTTGTTTCTTTTTTTACATTTAAATGCTTTAAAGACGTGTATCAACACAATCACACGTTGAACACGAACTTTCCCTGACCAAAATGCGAATGAGACCACCTCCGCTCAAGCGCGTTACCAATCTCGACTACTTCCATAAAAGAAAAGCGTCCTCGGTAGAACTATGCAGTCATTTTATTTTTAAAACATACATTTGGGCAGAGACGGTTCACCTGTCAAACATAAGACTCAAACAATGCTAATTTCCTCTGAGCCGGAAATCCCGTTTGTCATTGAGGAAAGTTGCTCCGAATATGATCATCTCCGACCAAGGGTACACTAATATGCTTGGCAAAATCAAATAATGTTAACGCTAGTTCACGTACTCAATCTTAATCAAACCTGAGAGACCCGCAAACCTCATTTTCCCCCGTTGGATTACCAATACGGTACCGAAACAAGTACGACACAGTTAACACTTGATAATAAATGTATTCCACCTTACACGGTCGTTTCTTTTTAGTTTCAACGAATCTTTGTACTCCTGTAAGTCTTGTTTCTGGTCATAAGACAGTTCCAAACCTCATGCACCCTCAAATACATACAGAAAGCAGCTAGACCCCATGAGAAGGCGAGGAACTTAAATCGAACGAAAACAGGACTTTGTTAAGGGTCTGGAGCGAGAGCCAAATTGGGAACTTCACCACATAAGTAGTGAGGTCTGAGGGGTATACGTAGGATCCAAATGAGCACAGTGGTGAGTGATATGATGATTCAGTGGAGGAGTTGAGCGAAACCAAAGAGGCCCTTGACCCACCACTGGGGATCGAGTGCCCGGACCGCTTGAAGGCGCGGGGACGTCAGCCCCACCGCAACGTCAGACTTGGCAACTCGGAGGGCCACGAGGAGGGGTTGCGAACCCCTGCCACCACCATCATCCGGGGGGAGGGAGTTGGGGAAACAGCGCCGAAATGCGGTCGTTTTGTCCTCTTGAGAGTCTGGCGCCCACAAACGGTCCTCCAGCAGCTTACGGTAGTTCAAATCGCCCTATCAACAACGGTCGTTTCGTGATCTATAGCACTTTTACAATACATATATTCTTGAAGTGGACTTTGTGCTTACTCTCAATATGGTGTCTGCCATATACCACCTTGTTAGCGCCTAGACCATTAATAAACGAGTTTTTTTTTACTATTCTGGCAGTTACTTAAACTGACGAAAATGTATGAATGTGTGCGTTTTGGGGATTTTAGGCGCGTGATGTAAAAGATTACGCGTGAAATCATGATTGCGCAGTCACCCTCTGCCATGAAATTCCAAATTTACACACTAAATGACACCCTTGGGTACATTTCGGGTCAATTGGGCTGCTGTCGGTCGTTTATCACTACAGCACTGTCATATGCGGCTATGTAGGCAAAGAATTTGAAGTAGTTAATTTTCCAGAAGTAAAATGCACGTCGAACAATGATCAGATTTGTAAACTACTTTGGGGTGCAATAAGGCAATAACGAGCAGACCTGCATATAGAATGAAGTCTTCAAGTGGGGAGCCCCTTTTGATCCTGATTGTTAAAGAATATGGATGGCTAGATGAGTCCACTTGCCAACATACCCCAATCATGAGGTAACACTGACCATATACGTTTAAGGAGGCGGTCAGCTGCGCATGAACTTAGGGTGTTGATTACAAAGCTGAGTCAATAAGCTCTAATAATATAGAATGAGACTAATTGAAAAAGGGTGACGAATCATCAAAGAAGCGGGGTGTTTGAGAGGGTTTAGGGCGGCTGGGATTTTCCAGATGACGACCTAATGTAATCAAGTGGAGGCAACTTTACGTTGAATATGTCACATTGTGAATGTAGACGGGGAAAGTAGTTCGACTATAGCCACTATAGGAAGTCTCCTCATGGCTAGCCAGTTTACCTTAAATATCACAACGTTGCAGTCCGTAGTGAGACGGCAGTACAAATCGGGCGATCTTGTTTGCAGCTCGTTGTAGCCAAATGGGAGGGTCCAAAAGGCATGAAGTTCCACTGCAAAGGAGCCCTCATGAAAGCGTTGGGACCAACGTCCAGCCCAAACAGCCAATTTTCGCGAAACACCACAAGCCGGGAGGGCCTCCTTGAGGAGCCAATCAAAGTCGAACTGGGTGGCGTCGGAGACAAACCAGGGCATGATTTTCGGCATGAAGACAATTCGCTCCGCGAGACCAGCACCCAACAGAAATTCGCCCAGCACCAAATCCGCAAACATCTCAGGCGCGGTGTTGTCCATCACTAGAACGACAGTGCGCCGGTGGTCGACGGAGGCGGCAGCAAGGTGTGGGGGCCAGCGACTCGTGATGGCATCCAGGTCGTCGACCACCATCTGAGTGGCGGTTTTGATGCGCACGTCGAGGCGCAACTGACTCGCGTCTGTGTGCGTCTCCAGCTCTGTCTCGTCGGCTTTCAGCGAGAGATCGAATTCATTTGACCAGAGGGAGCACTAATGAAAAAAAAACAAGGTATTCACTGTGGTGTTTTGGTTTTTTTTTCACATATTACCAACGCTTTAACATTCGAAAGCGTGAACGTGGGTAGACATGACTTGAGTTCCGGGAAAACTGAATTTCACGAAAGACAAATATCAATCCGTAACAATAAAAATCGATTGGCAGAGACATATGCACACTGGAAAAATGCTTAAAGAGCAGCTGGGTGAAACACGCTAAAAAATCAGAATTAGATTAAGGTACAGAAAAGAAACAGATTTAACCATTAAGTAGAACTTTAAGTCCTCGTAGAGCCGCTCGGGTTCAAGTGAAAGCAGGCTCTCTTCCAAGCATTCACACATGGAAACAAGAGATTTTGCGCTCTTGAAAAATCCCATTGCCTTGCGTTCATGAAATAAATCCAATTTAGGAAAGCCACTGTAAACTTGAACATTAATAAAAGAGGAAGAGTACCAATTGATTGTGATGTTCATCAGTCGCCTGTACATGTAACATTCCACAAAAAGCCATGGGGCACCAAACCACGACAGATCTGCCTTATTATACCTAGAGTAAATGACAAAAATATTGACTACTTGAGAACTGCTTCGTTGTAGACGTCGATATCCGCGGCGTCCGGTTCGGGCAAAAGAGGAACGAAGGGTTTGTTTGTCATGAGTTCGTAGCGCAATTTGGATATTTCAGATATTACCGACTTTATGTCATCAAGCTACAAGAAGCCAATCATCTGCCTTCCAACTTACATCGTTTTCAGGATTACCATATTTGCTTTTACATTTCACAAGATCGTCCAATGTCTTTACCAATATAACTGGAAGCCGGTCTTTGATTGTTACAAGAGCAAAGGCGCTAGAAAGGTGCCTGTTAAAGTTAGGAAAGGACTTACGAGTTGGAAGTGTTAAGCATGGAAGGTAATGCTTGATCAGGCATAGCTACTAGGGTGGGACGGAGCTGCCAAGTTTATGGAAATCGACTACGAACTCCGCGGAAAAAACTGAACTAAAATATGGAGACGATTAATTAAAAAGAAGCAATTAAAGTAAAATAAAAAATAAGATTCCTCTAGGTGCCAGGCCATAAACACTAATACGAGTGAACGACGGTACTAAGCTAAAAATCGTCAATCCCACATGCTACTAATTCTCTCATTGGAATTAGTAGTGGTAGGTCTGATTGTCAGTAGAATAGGGTATGAAAAACGCAGAAAGAGAAGGCGAAATATGATGAGTAAGTGTATAACAACAAAAGAATTTTGCAAAAATTAACAAATATGAGGACCTAGTACTTGAATGGAAACAGAAAATAACTGCATAAGAACCCCACAAAGTCGTTAGATTCAGGACGACTAATAGACGCTAAGAAACCAAGAAATCAAATAAGGCTTGCATCAAGTGCTGTTATCAATTCAGTGATAAATGAGATAAAAAGTTGGTTTTGTGAATACGTACAGTCCGTAACTGCATGAGGCACCACAAAACACTGCTACAAAATCCATCCCTCAACCGTTAAACTAAAGAGATTTCACACGAAGTATTCACCGAAGCTAGGAACTTACCCTGAAACGCCAAACTGCCGAAGTAACCCGCTGGACTAGACTACTAACACGACCTTCAAAGGGTTACGAAAAAATGGCCAACGAAGAAAACACGTCAGCAGTCAATCATTATATTAACCCAAACTATCTAAGCTAAATCTGAGAAGAAAAATATGACTGTGACTAGTTCTTGGGATGAATTTAATACGTAGATATTGGCGAGTCTGACCAACGATTCTGAGAACCTTTTCTAATGATTTCAAACGAGTGAAATCATTTGAATGAAAGTGATGTAACTAAATTGTGTCTTGCAATAGCAAAAAATTTCCACGATTGTGTTCACAGAAAATTACTAACGAGCAGACATAAAGAACCGGTCAACAAGAAGTTATGCAGGAGAAGGCTCGTTTATCTCCTCCTCCCAGGTCCACATACACCTAGAACACCCATGTTAATTTAGTTTCGTCATGTTTATTGGGATAAGCAAATGGGGAAAGCAAGTACAAGTTTAAGAAGGTGTAGATAAGTAACCTTTCTTAGGGCTGCAGGACGCTGATTCCTCAGTCACGAGGTTCGATTCGTATCCGCTTATCCTCCCTGAAAGGCACCTTAAAACAACATACCATTACAGTTAATTTGCAATTTAAAGATTGCCACTTAATAAAGCCTCTAAAATATGAATGGAAATCAAACATTTGCATACTTAGGACAACGCATCACATGATGTGAAAAAAGTGACACCCACTAGTGTGATACGCTGGTTGCTTAACTCTCCTGTTTGGCGAAGATCGACTATTGACCTAGCCATTGTACCACGCCGAGTGGGCTAATCTTCGGGCCATGCCAGTAGCTCAGATACCTTTTGTATGTAGAATATATATATATGTATGTATGTATTCTGCCCAAGTGTTATGTTTTATTTCGTCTTAAGGGAAGTCTCGGGCGCTACATTAGCATAGGTCAAGGTAACCAGTACTTATTTGTTCTTTTAATGAAACAGGTGGAGAAGTGAGGGGACAATTTGTAAGTTGTCGACTGAACTTTCGGTTTTGCTAAGGGGTTACTTTGTATCCCCACCATCGTACCTTTGACGGAAAGGCTGGCGTCAGGACTCCGGCCCTACGGCATGCAGAATGCGTGTAGCCTACTCGAATAATAATGGGGTGCAGATGTCACGGGTCAGAGACAATCCCGAGTCAGGAAATCCATTGCGTGCTCCTGAATACAAAATTATTTGAATCCAAGCCCACATGCCGTTTTTTATCACCCGAAAATGAGAAAACACATTTACGTATGGCTAAACATTTTATTGTTCAACCGTTGCTGTAGCGCCTCACTTACCTAAAGACGAAAGATGTAATACTCGGGCTGAATGTATATGTATATTCAGCATAGTGATAGTATTAGTGCAACAAAATTGTTGTTTAAATATGGCTTTCAAAAAAGGCGGGCACTCAAATCAAACCTTGTGAGTGAGCAGAACTCAACGTTTCCCAAACCAGAGAACAGCTCTGTGTTCGAGTCACTAGCAAATAAATACGTCTTAAACCAAACAGTCTCTTCATTCCAAGGGTATAAACGGCAAGAAGGTGAAGGTAAACAAGGAAAGTGCTGCAGTTAGGT
>NW_020170470.1:311946-321773 GCF_000524195.1 Echinococcus granulosus | reverse complement strand
CTACTGGCTTTGCCCGGAGGCTAGCCCACCCGGCGAGGTACAATGGCCAAGACAAAGTGTCTCTTTACCAAAACCGACCGTTAAACAAACAACCAACGTATTACAGGATTCTATAAAGAACTCCAGGTTCTGCCTTTGTTTTTGCACACCCTCATAATCAGAGTTCTAAGAAAATCAGAACACTTTCTGCCGCAGTCTGTTAAGCGGCCAAGTCTACTCACTATATGCCTACAGTTGTCATAGCAACGGATAGAGTGCACTTATTTTACGGGATTTGAATATCCTAGCCTTGTTTACAACATGACTGGGCGTTGACTTGGAGTTGGGTGCGAGCGTCACCTACTTCTACCGAAATCCTATGCTACTGCCAGTTTTTCCTTGATATGACAAAATAATACAAATCCCAAAGTGGAACTGTCCAATGTCTAACGGCTTCCACAGCAAAATGCGTTTGTTAAATGTACCTTTTGGGTGAAAGGTGGTCAGAAAATACGAGCCTCAACTCCCTACGAGGGGACATAGCCTAAACACGCCTAACCCGTGACATCCGTACCTCTCTCATACTCATCACTGCATGAGGCGTGTCCCCGTTTGACTCGTCTACTCGTTCTAAGGGCATGAAGGCAGAGATGAAAGAGAAACACCGAGCCTATTGCACAAGGATCCCCTATTGCTATTTCGGCTTCACAAGAACTCCATCCATCGTACTACCTGTTTGTATCCTGTCTCTTGAGCTTAATTACCACTTTTTTGAAATGTCAACCGAGACGACCCTAATTGGGAAGTGTCAACACCACCGTCCCTCACTGTAGACCCAGTGGATGAACACCTTATTGTACCCATCGAAAAACAGTTAAAACCAATTGTGAAAATACAAATTGATCAGGAACATCTATATTGAGATGTGTACAGCCGAGATATGTGGGCGTGCTTATAAATGGATAAAATCAAGCCTTATGGCTACATTCTGGAAGGGGACGAAGAGATTATTGTCACGCTCAAATCAAAAGAGTAAGAGTAATTAAAGTCGACATGAAGAGGACTATTTACTAGAATGCTCAAAAAAATTAGTGGTCCTCCAGGGAAGACCAAGTGCTCTAGAAATCGCATTCATTTGGAAATCTATATAATTCCTTCCTCCTTGGGAATGAGGGGAAAAGAGAAGGAAATGCAGTTCAAATGAAGATGTATTCCTAAAGTTCTACTCCGAAGGCAATGCAATTGGTAAATGTAGAGGAGCCGTAACTGTACAGTCACCTTTACAGCAGGAGGGGCGTCGGCCAGGTACGGATGATAGGAGGCAAGCAATCTACACTTTGGTTGATCGAGCCTCCAAGAGTCGCTCTAGACTAGTAAGTCGGGCTTTCAGCATTTTGTAGTGCAAGTATTCAGGATTCAACGGCTGCCGATCCTCCATTTCCACCTTTCGCCCTAGATTATGAAACAGCGTATGCTTTTATCAATGGAAAATGCATAGAAAGGTAAAAAGCGCAGTAACTTCTCAACTTTTGATAGAATGGTTAACAGCAAACGTCGCATGTTAGTCGCTAGTTTGAGGTAGAATTCTGAGGCAAATCTGCTTTAAAAAGAAACAAAATCTCAATATGGTGGCAAATATAGCATCTTGCATCAACTTACCATGCTTCCTTTCAAAATCATGTTCGAATTCCTTGAGGAATTTCTGCAGCGTCTTTTTCGAATCCTTGACGGAAGTAAGCTCTATTTGCAGCTCAGATAAGGTGAATGTTGCGTACTTCGCGACACAGTCGGCAATAGCCTGGTCTCTGAAATAAAAACGCAGTGTTAAAGCATACAGAGGGGAATTCAAACATGGGGAACAAAGAAAATTGACAAAAGACTTGTTCGCTTTCCGTGACTAACGCCTCAAAAGCCGAATTAAAGCCGGAAAATTCAGCTGATTTCTTTATCTGCACGTACGATAATGTCTACAAGGCTATTACTAATATGAAAGGATGATTAAACGGACGTAAAGCAAGAAAACTCAAGCGATTCCTCAAATCAACTAATCACTTGCTTCCGTTATGCGTTAAAAAACCTTCGCAGAAAAATAGATTCCCAAAGTTGAAAAACAATTACCACGAAAGTCACTACTTAAAACGCATTTCCCATTATGGTTTATGCTGGCAGGAGGATCAGGTGACGGAATAAATGTGGTACGTAGAAAAGATGAGAATTACAGGCAGGCAATAAATTATCAGGGAATCCGTATAAAATAGCATGACTTATCCATGATTGTGCAATAGGAAAGGAGACTTAAAATGCATTCATACAAAAGAGCACTGGGTACACAATCATGAGGATCACTTGATGAATTCATAAAAGGATCCTTTCTGAGGTCTACTTATTTCATGAAGAACTAATTCAAGACAAATCTAAGCGAAATACTTAGCAGATACACCTGAAGAGGTCGCTATAGCAAATAATTATACAGGGTTGGCCATTCAAAAAGTGCTAGCCCATTCTCAGGTGATAAAATGTTGCACGGGAGCTTGGGTTCAAGTAATTTCGTATTCATGAACATACAATGGCTTTCCCGACTCGGGATCGTCTCCCACCAGGAGCCTGATCTGGTGTTGGCTGTGGCGTCGGTGGGAGAAGAAGGTGGTGGGGAAGAGGGTGAGCTGGCGAGGAGGCTGTGAAAGCAGTTGGCTGTGAGCGCCCTCATGACCGACGATGGACCACTGCGCCTGTGTCAAAGCCGCTGAGGTGGGAGCGTCTGCATGCTGGCGGTGCTGCTGCCGTCGTCGTGGGTGCTGATAGGCCGGTGGTGACGGTGACGATGATGGAGACAGCAAAGGGCTCCGACTGATGGGGGTCCGTCTGCCCACCGTCTGCTCCTCACCCTCCTCCTCACTCTCCTGTGCTCTCCCTCCCAATCTTACCACCTCTTTGCTTTGTCGCATCACGATACCCGTGTTGTATTCTCTCTCGTCCACCAGCTCCACCTCCGGGTAGCGGCGTGGCGATCGCACCCGCTGCCCAGATGGTCGCGTTGAGACACCGAGTGAGCCAACTGAAAATGACATCCCCAAGCACAGTAATCGAGGTCTTATTCACTCATACGATTTATAAGTTACCAATAAATAATGCCAAGTAAAATTTAGACTATCCTTTTTAATCCTAAGTGATGTAAAAAGCAAAAGAAGACGGCCACACACCGATATAGAGTGACAACTCTCGTGTAGTGGAGTCGGCATAGAATCGTGTCAAAAGGGAAGACGCCTCGAGACCTATTTATCACAAAGAACCATCAAAGCCATGACAAGTATTGTAGTCAATTTTACTGCACAGTCGTGAACTTTATGCTCAAGCGATATTTCACCTGCCCTATTTTAATTCACGATATTACTATAAAAAACGTCAACAGCAAAGAACTAACTTCGCTAACAGCTTGCCCGGAAACACAAGGAGCATTTTGTTGTGAATGGTCACAGTAACAGAATGTGAGGTCATTTCGACAATTACCTACCAACGCCTAGGTGCTACCAGGAAATACCATCAATTTGAGCGATTAATGGTGTCACAGGAACCAAACGAATTCGCATTAACTGAAACGGGCATATCATCAATAAACCAGTACGTATTACGTATTTTCTCTGCCAGCAAAGAGAACGAAACAGGCTAACAAAAGGTGGTATTTGTATGGTGAACCCGACCATAACTGTTAATCACCCACGATGTAGGCAGGTGAACCACATAGCTGGAGGCATTTGGGAACGGGGAACTGCAAGGAATGAAACATCACGAAAAACAGGCACTATGGCAGCACCCATTTGTTTCCCAAAAACGGTCGAATAATAGGACAAAAATTTGCCTGGGGCAAGTAGCCGTAGTCCCAAACACAATCAACCCATAAACCCACCGTTTAGCTGGTTAAAAATTGCGTGAATTGCGCAACTTCACGTGCCAGGAATTAATGCAGCGTGATGATAGATAATAAAGTGTAAAGAGGATTTTATAATTAGTTGCAATTCAGGTGATGATATGATTTTGCACTGGTAGACGTCAAATAGCCACAAATAGATAAGTAAAAACCACTTGATGCTTTGGTCTCTAGATCTATCCCATTGCGTTTTTCATAGGAAAAACGTCAGTGCAACTGTAAAAAATCCGACATCTCTCGGCAAATCATGGTTCTTGTTGTGTGGTCAAGCCTTATTTAAACACCAGTATTTTTACCAATTCTATACAAGTATCGACTCAACTTGCGCGAAGGGTACACAAAGTAAAAGTACAAAAGGCCGTGGAAAGTAGAGAAATGCAATAATACATCGAATCAACCAATCGAAGCGGCTACATAACATGAAATGCCCAGGCGACTATTCAGTAAAGAACACTGGGTGGTGTGGCAATTAATTAAGCAACTTTTCACATCAGAATGGAAGAAGCTTCAGATGCGAAAAACGAAGTACTATTTGAAATGCTGACTCAGAGGCACCGCTAAATCAACATTAAGGGAACTTCTACGTAAATCAGGTTTGCAATATCCCAAACACAATCATAATCGAATGGGGAAATTGAGGGAGTGCTGGTGGGTGCAAGTAGAATAGTGCCTGTATCACCTACACCACTCATCGGGCGCCTTCGAGTTGGCTGAGGTCACGAGACTAGTACAGCGGCTGGAGGCGGCGGAGTTGTGGAGTTGGGGGTAGTCGGAGGTGTCAATGGAGGGGCATCGGTGTGCCAGGGTCACCGGATCGCCTGTGCTTGCATGTGGTGGCTCTGCGAGTAGCGCCAGCGAGGAGACGTGCTCAGAGTACAGAGAGTGCGGCGTAGCCAGTGGAGCAGCTGTGTCGGTGGCACCGGTAGCGGAGTCCAGCATGTCGGGGGGTGCGAAAATGCGTGCCGGCGTGTTGGGACTGCTGCAGTGGTGGCTCGCGGCGCCCGCCAGCAGTCGCTTTACGCAGCGGTAGCGGTCATACACCGGACGCATCACCACACGGTCGTTGCGTTCACGAGGCCGTCCGTATGTTGTCTCGAAGGCTAGCAATGCGCGCTGAATTACCAACTTCTCCGTTTCCAGCTATGGTTGAAACAAACGTCCTTAAATACACGATGCATCCCACTCGCATGATTAAATGAATCTGCCTTAATTTGTGGCACAAAATTTACGCTGAAAAAAAACCAAATTCCTACCAAACATAACGGATTACTCTATGATCAAAGATCGAGCAAACTTTGTGTGTCACACTCGACTCTGGTCAAAGAAATCCCACAATGTTTCTCGAAACGATAAAAATACGAGACGTTAAAGCGTTCGCCTGAGTGCCAATAAAGGCGTCGAGTGATGTGGAGTGGCGGCATCAGCACATGCTGGCGGTGCTTCATTAAAGCGGCTGAAAAGAGTGCACAACGCTCCCGTCTTGAATGCTCTATAATAAGCTGACTCCCCTGCGCAAGGTGTGCGGACTAACTTGAAGCTGACAATAACGGACTCAAATCGAGGATGTATGCACAAAGATTAATTATGCGTCAGCCTTTTAAACCGCAGTCGTAGTCAGAATCGAGCAAGAAAATGCCTATAAAGCAAACACATTCTATATATTGATGAGGCAAAAATGAGTCTTGTAGCAAAAAACACCAAATTAGAACAATTTTTTGCAAACTAGAAAAACTGAAGTCAAATAGGCTAGGAGGTTCTTCATAACTCCCATTTCAACGACACTTTTGTAAAGAATGGAGATGATGAACAAGGAAGAAAAGAACCCGATATCCAAAGCTTCCACTAAATTTTAAACAATGGAAGAAATTGTGATTAAATTTACTTGCGGAAGATACACCTAGTAGAAGTGCTAGGGATGCTTGCAACTCCGGGAAACATCTCTGCTTCGATTTTTCCGAGGTTCCCATTTCCGTGACCAGTTCCCCAACATTCCAGAAGGTCGCGACCTCGCTTCCTACTTTAAGCGTGCTAATAATAACTGTAGGGCCAAAGTCGATCAAGGATTAGAAACACGCAAGACTGGATTCCGACCCGTTTTCGGCACTTCCGCTAGTCAGCCAGTCGTTGCGCACGTCGTGCCTCCTTGCTTACTCGTACCCGTAGGCAGACACGTGCATTGAGGCCTTTGTCTACTGACCACCCGGGCTGGAAACTTAGCAGAGTCCAAGCCCACGCGCATAAGCAACAGTTCATAACAAGAAGTGGTTAACATTCTACAAGGATAGTAAGGCTTTTAACCAACCTCCTGAAGAGTCATGTCGATCAGTCGCTCAGATCGATTTGCGGCGCGACGTTTCTCCGCCAGCCTCTGCGCTATCTCCTCGTAGGCCTTTACAACGCACTCCGTCCGTCGAGACCCCTGCAGCAGATGGAGGGGAGTTCTGAGCTGTGATGACCCCGCCGGTGCTGGATCGTAGGTAGCTAGTCGGGCACGAAATTGCCTTCTCTCTTCCTTCCTCTGCTCCCCCGTCGCCGCCGCCGTCCCCTCGTCCGTAGGCCGCCATCCTGAGTTAAGAGGGGGAACACACAGCTGGGTAGCCACCTCATCAACGCCCTGCCCGCGAGACCGCATGACCGTTTTAAAACTAAATTTTGGTCTTATAGATCATCTAATTTAAAATCAGTATTAGGAGTTTCAGTCCTCTAATAATGCATACAGTATTAAGACGATAGGTGTTCTAGCAGCAATCCCACGCGTAGCTAAAAACAGTACAAATAGCAGCTGTGAGCACAAAAAAACCTTTTCTGAGAAAGCGTGAATAAACTAGTATCACCTCAACTCAACATTTGCTGGTTTTGCTGAGGTTTTTTGGACAAACTTTCAAACAAGTACGTTAATTGGTATAAAAATAACCTTTTTATTATTTGTAGGAACGAGACACTGGCATGAGTCTACAGGCGTGTTGCCATGGCAGTATAAGGAGAGCTGAGACAGGGAGCAGGTAATTGCGTGAAATTTGGAAGTCCACTGTCACACATTCAAGCTGATTAGGTTGATATCTTAGACTTACCGAAATTGGTCAAATAAACTAATATGCCAGTAGAAGGCGGAAGAGAAGGGTAGATGGATTGACTAATGTTAAATGGAATG
Source organism: Echinococcus granulosus (assembly GCF_000524195.1). Classification (NCBI taxonomy): domain Eukaryota; kingdom Metazoa; phylum Platyhelminthes; class Cestoda; order Cyclophyllidea; family Taeniidae; genus Echinococcus; species Echinococcus granulosus. The sequence goes on along the minus strand of NW_020170470.1, from coordinate 314,718 downwards.
AAGTTGAACAGTTTCTTAGGTGAGATTAACTGGGAACAGTGAATAAAAGAAGTGCTCACAAACATTCTATATCTTGGCCTTGCGATGAGCAACCTAAACGTCATGTACAAGTCGCAAGTCAATTGTGAGCATTAAACAATTATCAGATAAAATTTTGCGAATGAGTAATAAAACATTTTGATGGGCAGAACGGCCTCACACGGCAAATGAAATAGGGTTTTCATCACGTCGCCTTGAAACTCGGCACAGGTGGGTTCATGTTATCCCACGTGGGTTGGTGGCAGGTCTTTATGATGACTTTTGGGAGAACTGAACAAGGGCGAAGTAGCACAGGCAGTGGTAAAAGTACTCAAGGATAATAATACAAGAAATAAAAAGGTTATGAACAACGGCAGAAACGGGAAGGAATTAAGTTTGTTAATTTATTTATGCTAAATCCCCATAAACACTTGAATGTAAGCTCATTAAGGTAAATGAGAAGTTTGAAACCCTAAAATCGGTTGAATAATGCTATATTCATGTTTACTGCTTAAATTTAGTGCGTCGAAAAGAAAGAAAAGTGCAGGTACAAGGAGAAACTAAAGTAATAAACGTCACGTACTTCATTATTTTCTGGAAAGTAACAAAACAACTGTTTAATCGCCCAATCAATATGGTTTCAATCATGGTGCTCTCGTCCAGATGCCGATAAAAAATATTGTCTATTTAATAGGCTAAATCGGGATGGAAAGGAAGCACGGTAGAGTAGATTCTTGTAGAGTGAAGGGGTATTAGGCCTTGAAACCCCAGTGTGGTAGGCATAGAAGTGAATTTGTCTTCATTGGAATCAGTAGCGTAATTCAAATGGCAAGTGGATAAAAGTCACTTGCCATTGTCACACCCTCGCGGTCAACGCGGGTGGGGCGCGTTAATTAGTGTGGCGTGGCGCTAATCCTCAAAGAGCTAACAAGTTGAGTAACAAGAAGAGACTAAGTGGCGTTTAGTCCCGACACTGGACTGCAATCCATAGGCAACGGCAACGGCAACGGAAGCGCACTGAAGGCACCAGGGGATCAATGCAAAGAAATCAAAATTCAGCGTTCCTCTAAGCACAGGATTTATTCACATGCGTTATACCGACACAGAACATGTGCCTAACGAAGAAAGTAGAAAATTTCCTTCAGAATGGATAATTAAGTCAGTTTACGCCATGAAGCACTGCATCACGATACACACTTTATAACTACTATGGTGACAAACACAAATGCGACGCCGAAACTTACCGTAAAAGATGCACGGTTATTTTTAAAATAGCTGTTTATGAAGTGTTGTTATTCAATTTGCTACTGCATTTTACGATCCGACATCCTGTGAGCAAACTACGAAATGATCCAACCGATTGGCAGCTAAATCGATCAGAATTGATCAGTAAGACTTATATATCGAAATACTTTATCCAAAGAATTGCGTTTGCTTGTAATTTTGCGATTGGAAATGCACAAAATCTTTGCAAAAGGCAAATTCAGATGACATGCAGGAAGATCTCAAACACCTGGTTCCAATAATGAAATAGAGTGCATAGAACTTTTTAAAAAGTATAAAGTCGTACGCAAACAAAGGCCAACTAATACATAAAAGTCGTTCTACTCGGCTGTGAAATAGGTACCCAATTTCAATTCCTAGTGTAGTGGAGGCATTCGCAATGGTATGCACCAATACCCACCCGAATCCGAGGTTCTCCATGAACTGGGACGCTTTGTGGACACAATAAATCCGACGTCTTGCAAATGCTGGACCTCATCAGTGTCCCCATCACCAGACCGAGCGATCGGAAGACAGCTTGCGGAGCCAGTGCGCTCCTGGCTGACCTCCTTCCGAAAGGACCCACTCAACGCCTGCGGCTGCGACTGTGGTGGCAGCGGAGAATCCTGGGGTTTGCGCATGTAGGTACCGTCACTATTACTACCACCGTTAATTCGCGAGGTGTTGGAGTCCACCTGCAGTATGGGGGGCGGGCAAGTCGGCTGCGAACACTTATTTTTGAAAAAAAAAACCAACAGCTGGTTGTGCAAATAACTTTCTCGAAAATTCAGCGTTTCTATTATAAGTGTAATTTACTCTAAGAGTTGGAGGTTGATGTGTGATGTAATTCCTCTACCACGTATCCATGCCCCTTCCCTGACACGTAAAAAAGGTTTTGTGAGCAAGTGTGAATGAAAACAATCCGATCACATCATTTGCACATACGCAAGTTTGCCTAATTAATAATACCGAAAAGAATACCCGAATGTGTGATCAAAAGGGCACCCCTAGAACAGGTTAAGAGGTGTGGGAGTGATGAATAACTCCCCATATTCCGTATGCCAGAATAGCCTGACCTCCCTGAGCAAATAAGATGGTTTAGTCCGTCAGATTGCTCCGCTTTTACATTTCCACCACTCATTGTCTATTGTAAAATTTTTAAGTGAATAATGGAAGTTAGAAACAATAAATGGTTTTCAAACGATACCTGTATCGTGGAAATGACAAACACAGCTGAAAACTGACGGAAATGCACAATTCCACAATGGGTGGACGAAAAAAGAAATTGTGCCTTATTATCTGTCATAAATATGATGCAAGGACTTTCAAAAGAACGAATCAGTTCCATCAGCTTCCACACCTTTTAGAAGAGCTAACAAAACCCAGAAGCTTAACTCAAAGAAGCTCGTAGTCAAAAGTAAACAACTATTAAAAACGTCCAGAAACGAGTTTGCCAGTCTTACTTTGAATACCACGGAGTGAAATAAAGGA
>NW_020170470.1:274676-311846 GCF_000524195.1 Echinococcus granulosus | reverse complement strand
TATTTCACCCACATTAGCTAAGAACAGAAATTGTAACTTTTCATATGCAACTTTGAGATTCTAGTAGATAGAACATGTCAGAACTTTGGAGAAGATTAACAGCAAAAACCACAGTCCAAACAGCAACGGTATAAACTATAATGAACAGAAAATAACTTCAACACTGTAATTCCGTGTTGACGCCATGAACATGAAGGAATTACTTTGTTGAAGGAGAAGATCACAAACGACTTTACTGACTGCCTAAAGAGTGTGTTATGGTGAATACGCGTACAGATAATTCCCGTCAGAAGATTCATCCCATCAAAAATGACGCAATCGCCAACAACTCCAGGGAAATAAATTACCTACGCAAGTTTTGTAGGTCGCTCCTATCAACCTAAGAGATCCCTCTTTATAAATACACGATGATTTTATGGATCGGGGTTTTCTGATGGAACGATGAATAATTTTCGTAGAAGTTACTGCGATATTTAAGAAGCAAATGTGCCAAGTACTTTGATGGATTTGAGAACTCGAGACAACTTGCCGACGTTTTTTAAACAGTGTTATGATCAAAATTGTTTAGCTAATTTGATCAAAAAAGCCTCATAGAATTTAAAATAAGTCAGGGCCTTAACGTACACCGCAAGTCCACACGTCAACAGCAACCAGTGTTTTCGGATAGCCAGGCTGCATGTACGAAAACTGAAAAACGACCAAAATCAAATAGTTGATTTTATAAAAACTAATTTGAACTAGGGTAGAGTAAGCTATTAAAAAGCACGTATAATATTTAAACGACTTTAAAACGGTCTGATGGATGATGTTTGGGATGGACGTACGGCGCAGAGGGGGGAGACAGTGGGTCCGACAGCGAGATCGCCGAGCCGCTGAGGACCGGCTGTGGCAGAGGAGTGGATAGGCAGGTGATGGCTGCGGCGATGGCTCAACAGTAAGGCGTGTTGGCGCACACAGTTGCGCAGACAGGCCTGCAGGGTGGCAGAGAGCTGCTCGGCCACGTCGGTGGCTAGATTCAACATCATCGACTGGCTCTCCGTATCCGATGGGCTCGTTATCATTTGATGCTCTCGCCCGTGCCGCCACAGCTCCCTAAGGGAGGAGTAGAGAAGTCCCACTTAAAAATCCATTTCAAAACAACGTTATTCTGTACGAGACTTCTTCTGCGCCGTCAAGGCATTTTTGGCGTCACAATTGCCACAAAATTTATCTGGTATTCAGACGGAAAGTAACACGGGTAGTTTTACGATACCACTCAAGGGTAAACCTTACCTCCATCTTTATCGGATTACGTCAATCGAAGTAGGTTTAAAATTCAAATTGATTTGAATGAATTGGGTTGAATTCACGGCTCAATGGTGAAGCGAATAATATTGTAGGCCAACCCATGAAATGCATAGAAAATCCCATAAAATGTGAAAGATCCAAACACAAGTCAGTCATAGTTGCACCATCATGGGCGTACCCAAACTAAACGGAAAATCTTTATCGATGGTTAATACCGTCTTTTGGCTGAAGTGATAGAATAAAAGGCAGTTTCGTGGGGGTGCTATAGAAGTATCGGAGGGAGTAAAGAAGATTCTGCCTGAAGTGTACTGCTGCAGAAGTGGTAGAAAAAGTTTTGAAGAATGTACTCAAAGTTGAACTATCGCGATACTTTTGCCAAACTACTATTTTTTTTGTAGACGACAAAAGTTGAATTTACAAATAATAACAGACTAAATGAAGCATTTCAGCTAGAGGCTATTTTGTGCAAACTACGTTCCCATTGGGAACAGAACCGGGAAAATCGTAAATTTAACACATGGTGGGTTACTCATGGTCGATGGAGAACAACACCCCGACAACCATTTTATGATAATAGACATAATAGAGGTGGTTTTTTACCTGCCTTAATTCAACCCAACTTAAGCGATACAAAAGTATGAACCTTTAGATCAATCAAATTCTCAATAACAAGCAAGAGCACCAAATGTAATGAATAAAATGTGTGAATTCTACGGATGCTCTTACTTGCGAGAAGACAAAAAAGTTATTACAAGATGCAGATCCGTGGAGCAGTATCATTAGCGCCAACAAAAGATCATAGCAAGAACCATTGCGTCCAGTATCATTTATCAAGCAAACCCGATTTCTTCCGTCTTTGACGGGTACACCGATGCAATTTCCATGCTGGTCACTGTGAGTAGAAAAGTTATTTGATTTAACCCTCCGAAGTATTCACTTTCTATGATACAGATACTGAGAATCGCACAATTGTTTTCTAGCTCATTGCAATCAGTCGTAAAAGCAACTTACACTTTCAAAGGTCCTAATATGGAATATAACAATTAAAAGACACCCAATTAGTCAATCGAAATTCGATTTTAAAAATAGTAGTTTGACTCATTTAAACGACTTACCTTTCCTGAAGTCTAGGTAAGGACGAATAAAACTTTTGTGAACCATGGAGCACTTTATTAAATGATTGCTCAAACTAATACTAGCACTGGAAGTCCAATTTTGATTAAATGAGCACGTGAAAGAAAAAACCACGAGTTCATCCTAAGCGAGCAGGGAAGGCCCAGAAATAACAACTTACGGTAGGGCATTTGAAAAGCGGTCCTTTGAAAGCTTATTAGTACTAAGCGCAGAAGACTATTGACCTCGAAAAGATATAGCCATAGAGGCAATGTATAAGAATCGCGCAAATTCACAAATTATTTTCATTGATAAGCATCACATAAACGCGTACACGGTGAAAGCGATGCGGTAATTCGGGTGCCCAGAAGCATTTTGAGTTAGTGGAACAGTGCCTTCCTGAGCGAACTGTAGTGATCGGCTAGATAGTAAAACCAGGAGAAATTCAATACAACGGCTCGTCTTTGATGCACACAGACAGCAGTGAATCACTGTTTCCAGCCGAGTCTAACAACGGATTTTAACCTTTTCATGCGAAGTGGGGATTATTGTGTCGAGGTTGGAAAAGAAGAGAAGAATGTGTGGTTCGACTGGGCGCAAACAAGGGATTAGTCAGCTCGGGTGCGCGCACCCAGCCACTGCGAAAAGGCCCGTGCATGCAACTGCTGCGATAAATCGCCACTACCACAACGGTACTTGCGCCCTCGTCATCCTCCCGAGGGACAGTGTGGATTGTGATGCAAACTAATGAATCGTATAATCGGGACCCACAAATCGAGAAATCATCCCGCACATTCAACGAGGCAATCACAAAAAACGCAATTTAGTGGTTAATCTAGGACTGCCATAAAAAGACCTACTAGCACAATCCTTTCCGTGCACACGCATTGCTCTGCTACTTTCCTAACAATGTCAAGTCCAGTTCCACAATAATAGGTTTAATAAAGTCATTAAAAGGCAAAAACAAATAAGCATATTCTATTTCTGAATACAGACATTGGATTTGTGAACCACAATGAGTTCTAACTAAATCGAAATATCATCTTAAAGTGATGAGGATGCCAGTTACTGAATCGGCCATGACTATCAGATTTGGGTAGAAAACTAGTTGCGAAATGAAATGTCGCCTACACCAACAAAATCCAAAGCAGTACCTATTCAGCAATGACGGTGTTTAATAGCCCCTGACCGTAAATGGGCCAAAGAGCACAATGAATGAATCGCAGAGTTCAACATCCCAGAAGCAGACCTCAACAAGCAATGTTTTTAAGATATAAATATAAAATATGAAGTATAACACATGTGGTATGAAAAACTAGGTGAGATTAGAACAACCCAGCCAGGGCAAAGGAAGTGAGAGAGAGGGATTCTCGCAAGGCTAGACGCATCTTCGACAAGAGTGTGGAAAAGCTAAAGGCCGTTTTTCAAAAGTTGCCGATGTTCATGCTTGATGAAGCTTGAACAAACATCCAAGTAGAGTGCATATTATGTTAGCTGGATACGTCCCCATTAACAGAAGTGTCCCAATTTGCTTGATATTCCGAAACACGGGTTTCCAATTTACCCCTACGATAGCACAAATCTAATTACCGTGTTTTGTAGCAGAAAACTGTACTGTAAACGAGACTGACTATTAAATATAGAAAAATACAACTGATCATGAAAACTCGACCCTAAGAACCGAATTCTTAATTAAGGCTAAAATGAATTTGGGCTAATTAGGACTTTTACAAGAAAAAAAATTGCATTCGAATTAGAAAATCCTATCAATATTTTTGAAAATGAACAACCATTAGTATAAAACGGCAAGATAATAGAAAAGGTGGAGAAGCGCAAAAGATCATATAAAAGATGAAGAAACAGAAAATTAGTTCAGACTGATAACTCACAACGAGCATTAGATAAGGCAGTTCATTCTAAAAACTGATTACACTTAGAACGACGATAACAACCACCATATACATGAGATAATAATCACGACACACGGGTGATATAATTTGTTTGCATGAATATCCATTCAAAAGTCAAAATTCGGCAATATAAAGCGCATCACCACAACACGAAGCAAAAACTTGTGCTTCAAGCACTACTGAAATTCACGGAAATTTACGAGATATCACAGATTCTCAAAATGCAAACGTGGGAAAGCGCCACCTAAGGGGTGAATGTAATTGCTATCTGTTCCAGTTCTACGGCATTAGAGAGTAATAGCAACAATAAATCAACTGTGCAGGCACTTACACTTCAGAGGCGGCATCCCTGACAGGCTCAGTGTCAAGAAAGGGAGAACGGTCGGCGTGACTGCGATGCGCTCGAGGGCGATAGTTTGCGGAGGGCTGCCGGTGGCCCTCCATCGGGACTCTTGCCGCCACCGCTTCGTAATCCACGAGCCCATTAGGATTCAGCCCCACGCCGCTGTGATTCTTGCGCGCCAGCGGACCCGAGGGAACTTCTAGTGGAGACTTTCTTGCGAACAGAACATCCGATCGCTCAACCAGCTCGCTCATTATGTGGTTTACTACATTTTGACTTGTCAGTCCCTAGCATAAGGGAAGTACAAGAGGATAACAAAATCAGATCGACACTACAACTCTTCTCTTCGAGGTGTTGATGTAAAAAAGCGTTTTAATGCCATTCTCAGGGCCAAATACCGTTTTATTTGATTAGGAAGGAAGCCCATGATTTAAATGCACTACGTAGGCAATGATTCGCACTAATTAGAAGCGTTCCGAAATATCACAAACTTATTTTACACCTACCGATCTTCAGATCACAAGTCAGGACAACAGAAATCTGTGTCAAGGCCACCAATGAATGGTACAAAGTGTACTAAATCCTGATAAAATTCATGTTGACTTAGGCTAATGCACTGGGTAAAAGACAGTGCTTTATCACAACGAAATGAAGTGCATGATGGGGCGTAGAATGCAGAAAGAAGCATTTAAACTTGCAATAAAATGCAAATGTTTAGTGGTTTGCCATGGGAAAAATGCAGGGTAAGGTTGTGTATCTAACGAAAATACCACCTCAGCATTTCAATCAGGTGTGAAGAAGTACATATTAATGATAGGATTCCATATTCGGTCTTTAATTTAATAAAATAACACCAGAAAGTTGCTTGAGGCCCTGGGTTTCAGTGCACATACTTAAGAAAAATAATCAATCATCCAGACGCAGCTATGCACCAATGTCAAGTAAGAATGCAAAGTAACTAGGTTAGAAAAAGATGGCTTCGAATCTTTAGAGCACGAAAATTTGAGATCTGTGAGAAATGAACTTAAATGTCCTCAAAGGTGCACAATCACCTCGTTCATGGGAAAAGGAGGCGTAAGCAATGATAAAAGGTTATGCGATGAAAAATCGGGACTTTGAACTTCATGACATTTCGCTCGGACTGCATAAATGTCAGTTTGTGACTGACATCCGACATTTTTAAACGACTAAACGAACCATTTGGGTTCTGCGTTTGACAACCTGAAAAAAGGAACTATTGGGGTTATGAAAAGATGGAAAATGCAGAACTAAGGATACTCCAATAATATTTTGATTCGCCTGATTTTTTCGAGTAGTCAAAGAAGTAGTTAATGTCAAGTTCTCACATAAAAAGGCAACGGTAATTAATTCCACAATTCCGGAAAAAGTAGTATTATTGACGATAGCATCAACCTACCTCGGATTCCCGAGGAATACGAAAGACGTTAGGGCCAAATACAATGCCAATGGATGTACTGTTCATCTTGTTTTGATTTTGGTATTGCATCATCTGACGAAGGAAGTAGCACAGATACTCAAGAAGGCGGAAATTTGGGGGAGGGAGAGACCGAATGACGCGTTCAATTACCACAAGCGAATCCTCAGCGTGAATATTATAGTTCTTTTGTAAAAAAAATGCAAAGTGTTTCGAACATATAAATAGCAGATAAATAAGTGAAACGAAATTGGCCCTATTTACGATGGACTGAGATAAATGATATGGAATTAACTAATAGAGGTATAAAAGTAGGCGATGAGAATTTTTTCTGTTGCATCGCCTAAATACACCACTAGTGGATTAGCCCTACATGTGTTAGAGAAATTTAAAAAAAATATACACCTAAAGAGAGCTTGGGTAGAGATTTCTCTTATTTCACCGTTAAATCACCAGGAGAAATCCACTGTTAGTAGTAACCTGTTTAAGTCTCAGAATTGTACACAAAAACAAGTATTTTATAAGCGGACAAGGCTGTAAAAGAACTGAAAGTATAATATGCCAAGAGCACATCTTGTAAAGAAAGCCAAATTTCATTAAAAATACTGGCCTCAAAAAATAATTGAAGCGTCTATATTTTAAAGAAAAAACATTACCCCAAGCAGTTCCTTAGTATGAGACGGGGGAACAAGTCCAATCGGGAGTTCTCGGAGAAAAAGCTTGATAAGACTAGCAACAGAATGGATGTCACCATGACGTTCGAGGTGAGCCAGAAACAGGTCACCATCTCCCGTTGACATGAATGAGTCAGCAGCATTTCGAAGATTTTCAATCACGCGGGAGTTACCATTAACTCTAAACACACCTTCAGTGTAGAGACCACCAACAGCGCGTAAGAAAGCGCAGAGTTGAATCATAATAAGAGGCACGCCTTGGCCATCCCTAGCACAAAGTTCGTCCAAGCGAACGCCGAAGCATCCAGACATCGCGGTGAAAAACTCATTTGTCCTTCTCTTAGCCATAGAATTAACATTGGATGGACTGGTATTGAAATGGCGAATAATCTTTTCCATAACTATTTATACAAATAGCAAAAAGTCCATGATATTTAATTTCATCCTCTAAAAACAACATAGCCAATCTTACAGTTGATGGCCGAGTCCTGCAGTTACGTTAAAGCAAAGAGGTGTAAATACCAGATACCACTCTTTGTACAATACAAGAAGAATCAAGATAACGTTAAACCATAAAAGGTGATGTCATGTTTTTTGGTGGAATCGGAATATACCAAAGCATCAAAAGTTATGCGCAACTGATCTTGCAACTGATAAGCGGCGCAAAATCCAGACAAAAATGAACTTTACGTATCATTTCAAAAACACTAATAATAAAAAAACAACTTCATTCAGTTACAAGGCACATGCGTCGCACAAAAGATGCACACTAGATCATACGCTGCAATTTTGGAATCAGCACGTAATATCTAGGGTCTCTGTAAGTTGATGCAACATAAATCCAAGAAAACAAAAAGAGCAAGTGCAAAATGTAAAAATTAGCCTCTAGATCATCTTTGAAAATTAAGTGCAAGACAGACGAAAACTTTTTTAGTAACGCAGTTTTAGTAAAATTAAAAAAAGGAGATACTTTATATGTCCTCAGTAAATATGATTGCATAAAAATTTAGGCGCATTTTTAAGGCGAAAATGCTAAAGTTGTGTATTTTAGATGCGCAGATGCCTTTAGCATTGTCTATTTAATCATTTATTTTCTACTTCATGTTTGTGCAAATATACATGCAACATTAAGTAAATCAATACTGATAAGTCTGTGCTCCAAGAAACGTTAAGTTATAAATGTTCCTTCCTAGTTGACCTCATAAAAATTGAATCGCAGCCATGATCGTTCTTATAAAACCGAATTTTATGTAATTAATGGGTCCGGACGACTAGATGATTTTTTACTTTATAATGTAGGGCGAGACAAGCAGGACTCCTCTCCCCTCTTCTTAGTGCTCTTAAAACAACCAAGTTAATTTAATTTCGACATATTTATTAGAGGGAAGCGGATCGGGAAAACAAGTACATAGTTTGGGAAGAAGAGGAACCGCAATTACTCTCAGGCTTGGGAGACGCTGACTGTCACCAGATTCGAATTGTACCCTTGCCCTTTTCTCTGAAAGGTGCATTAGAACAGTATAAGTATTACAATAATATTTTACTGGATGGAATTTGATGCGAAATGTGTTTAACTTTACGCTTAACTGCACCGACCTCTCTAATATAATGCGATAATGGTTTATCCCTCGGTATTGGTGAGGCACCACTTTCGTACTTTGAATTAGCCCTCTTGTACCTCGCTGGGTGTGTTGACTTTTCGGGCCATGTCATTGTCTAAATACCTTCTCCGTGCTGAATATATATTCTGCCCAAGTATTTTATCTTCATTCGTCTTTAGGGAGTCTCGGAACGCTACACTAATTTCACTAGCTGAGCTTTCTGTGTCCTACTGGATTTTACTCCTGTAAGTGATTTTGTGATAAAGAATGCGGAAGTAAGGAAGGTAGAGGAATATCTATCCCTATTTTTGTGGCTGGTTGACATTAGAGAGGGCATATAAAGCAAATAGTTTGATTGAATATGACCCCCTCCCTTTTGTCAGCTATTGTTAGTCCTGAGTCTATCAAATGATTACTGATAGCGGCTAACTCCAGGCTTAACCAATTTGCAAAGCTCCATGTGAAAGTTTATGAGAATAAATGTGTAGGGGTATTATTTGCGTGGGCAACCGCTATCAATACTTATTTACTAGAAGAATGGAATGAAGTTAGACTGAAGGTTAGGATGTAAATGAAAAAAATATGTCAAATTAAATAGACATTAAAGTTTAGCCTTCCAGGGCTATCTCGGATGCCCCATTTCATTAGATAACTTCCTTTAGGTGGGCGCTTCTGTGAGTAGCAAATGGTATTCCAAATACACTAGCAATGCGGCGTCGAGTGAGTCGCAGATGGAGCCAATCTGTAAAAAAACGTAGGTTATGTGATGCATCAACGACCATGGAGCCGACTGTTTTGATGTCTATACGGATATTTTAAAGACTGTTATCCTTACAGCATCGGTGGTCTTCAAAACCCTATTTCATTGCAGCCGTTAGGGAAGAGTGATCACTGTAATAGCCGGAGAAAGTGCTCATGCAGGACACTAAGGCGTGAGTTGTATTAAGCTCAACTGAATAGGCTTTTTGGTCGCTTTTATTCTCAGTCAGTGGCGTGTTCCTCAGGCTACGTCTGTGGTCTTCTAACCCTTCAGCACTCTAACAATAAGTCCTTTGCCGTACCAGTACGACTCACTTTGGCTTCCATGAGGGTTCAATATCTTGCGTGCTCACAATAGGAAGGTCAGTGGAGACCTTGGCGCACCACCTACGTTAAGCCAATGTTCACAATGAAAGTTTTCTCAAGAGGATTTAGGGTACATGGTTTCTAAACTTAAACTCTAGTGTATGGGGAAACAAAAAGTTAAGTAGGTCGTTACACTGCAACTTGTGCTTGCATTTTTGAATCAATTGGTATTTGGTTATGATACCTATTACTGAAGTAAATGAAGTCAAAGGGCATAATCGGACTTGTAAACTCTACGATTACCGTAATATATTCGAAACAATGACCTAATAAAGTACTCTACTACAGAGATCCTACTTTGTAACTTCAACAAGTGTTTTTTTAATATAACTAATTTAGTATTGCTACTTTGTTTATAACACTGACTCGATGATAGCTGCAAACCACCACCATTTTGAACGGTGGCCGAGTGGGTTGGTCTTGCTGAGTAGTAGAGGGCCCTAGTATTTTGGCGAGTTTTGGCACTTGAAGTGCGTCGCACACTTACTTTTAGGGCATTTACATTTGGTTATGCTGATTGCAGACATTAAAAAAATTATTGGTCTGATTTGTAAGTGGAAGTTATTTCCCCGCTTACGGGTTGCTTTTTAGCGCAGTACTACGCTAGAAGAAAAGTTTTTGCACTTTTCATGCATCTTGTCGCTTTAACAACCTTAATTATCTAATAGCATTTCCTTTCTTAGATTTGCTTCTTTTAATTGGGATTACTATCTATGTCATTTGTTGTGCTTTTACTCAAATTTTTTCTATTTTGGCATCAAATGTGGGCCAAATGCCTTATCTTAAGCTACATTCTATATCCAATTTTTAATAGGAACCCTTGCTTTGGTATTTTTAGCAGAAATACCTAACGTTAATGTGGGTTAAGCGGAATGTACGTCTTGCAAGCCGCTTACCTAAACATGCTTTCTTGAGGGAACCTCCTAATCTGAGGCTGCACGAGAACTTAAAGGACTATGATTTTGAGCTACTTACAGAGTCTTCAGATTCAGATTCTCCCTCTTCTGCAGACATCACAACATCCTATCTAATGGAAAATCTGCAAGGAGTTCAAGGCGAAGTATTGCTATCTGTAAACCCTCGGCGCTCATGTTCGCTGGCTCCTTCCGATTTAGAAGAGTAGTTTCCTTACGTTGCTTACGCGTTAATTTTAGCTGATCGCTGCCGATAATATACTAGCCAAAAGATTCCGTTTCCCCTTCTATCTTGGGGTAGCTCTTATTCACATAGGCATGTGTCGTTATTGTCGATGGTATAGCAAATCGCATTTGTTGTTGGTCGCCGCCTCTTAGTTCTCTTGGAATGCCTCAGTATAGCGTTCCGAGACTCCCTTTGGAATGGAGAAGAAGTAATGTTCGGACAGAATATGAAATTCCCACATACAGTAGGGCTCAGGGCTACTGGGACGCCTCGGAGGTCGATTCACGTAGGAAGTTAATGGCGAGCATCTAAGTGACTTATCAAAATCAGAAGTTAGGTGAACGAAGGAGCCTTATCTGACCTTCCAATCCTGGGGGAACTTGTTCGGTTGTGCTCAGTGATCATACTAATTTTAAGTCCGACGGGTGCTAATCAGGAGGGCAGTAGTATTTATGTCAAGCATGTAGCGTCTCAGCACCTCTCTGAAGACGAAGGAAGATGCAATACAAGGGTGAAATATATGTTGTCGATTGACAGGCGGGTTTGGGGACCGCTGATTTAGCCCAGAGGCCAAGACGCAAGGCGGAGGTACAGTGACGAGGCCATAAGTGACCCGTTATTGAAGCCAAAAGTTAAGCAAGCAATTAAAACATTACAAGTGTGCAACAAGTGCCTACATTGACAAGTGACGATTCCAAGTGGTGCCCTGGGTGCAGGATCGCTTTTGCCTCTTCCGGTAGTTTTGTCCCATTTTCACACATTCTGATGAGAACCAACTAGTGACATTTTATTTAGTGATGGTATCATTAGTAGCTATGGAAGTAAGAAAATTGTGCAGACAATACTGTTGAAACAATCGTTAAATTTGAGCACACGTACAGCTGTGTTATTTGATGTGGCATCCCTTAACACATTTTTAAACCGTACTATGAAGGTGGCACATCTTCAGTTCGTAGACTGCGTTTATTAGTCTCGTAATCCCGAGGGAAATTTTGTTTAATCTCTCCACATGGATTCGTTATAGTAAGGGCGTTGCCTTGTATTCTATGACCCACAAATCCACCAGTGACAATGCTGGTCGTGACCTGTTTTGGTGTGCGGTGTTTGAATTAATGATAACTTGATACTATGGATGGGATGAGTCTTGAAGAATCCTTATCTGGTGTCGACTCTAGTTTGTTTCGTCTGTTTAGACAGAAGACATCTGACTTGCAATATTCGAAGCTAGAAAAGGATCAGTATGTTGCGCGGTGGCTGAAGGCAAGAAGTTGGGATGTTGAGAAGGCTGAAAAGATGTTTAGAATGCATTTACAATGGAGGAATGAAGTCAAGGTTGGTTTGCACGAGATTATCTCACTGGCCGAACCATTTGTGTATTTAAGGAAGTTGTTTACTACTTGGACCATGGAGCCCCACTGTCGTGGTCTGCATTGACCATTTTTATCCGTTGTTTTTGCCATTAGCGATGAAATGCCTTTAATTAGCCTTATTTCTTACCATGGCTACTCTTTGATTGGTTGTTATTAGATTTTCCGCTTTAATTTTCTGCATGTGGTTTCCTGTATGGTTAGAAGCTGGGTAAGATGTTCATTTTACGAAATTCTGCATAGAAAGTATTTAACTTATGTATGGACGGCCAGACTAGTGTTTAATCTACTTTAATTTTCCCTATATCGGTTTGCGACAAGGTTTATTTGCTATGTTCTCTCTCAGAATATTCCGTTGGACCTTTTATACACAGACGTAATGGCGCTCCGGTCTCTGTAACTCTGTAATGCCATCATTTCCTAGATCTACTCAAATCTTCCACCTCCTGGCTATCATATTTTTACTTTTACTCTGGACTTGGTCTTAGGACATCCACTTTGCCGGGATGTTTTTATCTTAGTTATTTATTTTATGGAAGGAATACTCTGTTTTGGATACAGTTTTGCCTCTCTAATGCTCAAGGCATTATATGCACCACTTTTGGCTTAGTGCCTGATCAGCTAGAATATATCATGCAACCTCTTGCATATGTTTGAACAGAAGTTTTTTCAGAACAGATATACGATCTGAGCTCCTTGTTATGGGCAGGAAACTCAAATGCGCTTATGTGCTGTTGTTCCCTTGGTGAAACTGCGTTACGCATGTGTTTCTAACCATATCAGCTGCATTGTTGCCTATTAATGTGAACTGAATTTACATCTTCACTATGCTTCAGTGGCCGGGTTAAGTATGCTTTTGGGAAACGGTATTCGGAAACAGGGTCTTAATTTATTCGACCAGCGTTATTGGCTTTCGTATCCTACGAGGCAGAGTTATCTTTTCTACTTATTGATGAGTAGGGTCTTTACCAGAATTTGGCGTTTACTCTTTACTATTCTTATCTTTAGAATGCTTTAGCTTATGTAATTTTAGCAACTAGTGAGTGTTTTTACGCTGACAAATGTTAATTTGACTAGTGGGAGAATTTTGGAGGTTCTCTACCCTTCCTGTTTCTACCATCACCAGTTGGATGAGCTCCTTGCCACGTTCAAGATGCCTGAGGTAGTTGAGAAATACTTCCCTGGCGGTATCTGTGGACAGGACAAGTTTGGTAGGCCCACCTTCATCTGTCCGGCGGGCACGGCGGATGTGTTTGGGCTGATGCGCTCGGCGTCGCGCACTCAGCTAGCGCTCTCTCGCTACTACGTGATGGAAAAGATTGTGGAAGAGATACTGCCCGCACAGTCGCAGAAGATGGGACGTCCTATCGATCAGCTAGTCATCATCTTTGACTTGCAGCACATGAATCGGCGTCAGTTATGGCGGCCTTGGCTCAATTTTGTCCTTGAAATGACCTCTATCTTCGAGGTCAACTTCCCCGAACTCATGGCTGTTTGCTTTGTGCTCAACGCCCCCTCCTTTTTCTCTATGATCTTCTCCCTCCTCAAACCAATTCTCAGCAAAGAGACGCAAGACAAAATTCATGTGAGTTTCCATTGATTTGACCTTTTTATGCCTTTTGTACCGTTATGTGCAAAACGCCCGACTAGGACGCCGTACCTACCGGTATCAGTGCGCATATTCGACAAACGTGTAGTAACAGGAGATTCTAGTGCTTTTCTACTCACTGCTGTAACAACTCTCCGTTATTCAAAACTCTTGAGAATCTTGTGGGAGGTCATCCGTCTAGGCAGAAAATCTTGTGCTACTAACGAACCCAGTAATTTTTGTTATCCATATTCCCTATCTTGCTGTGATAAGTATGCATTAATTTAGTGCTCATGGGATAATCGAACCCCACTCTTTTTTTTTTGCCTTTTATAGACTTTTTGAAGATTGGATCTTTGTATTGAATGATTTGGAAAACCTGATGCCGATCCCAGTGATCATTCATAAATGAAAAAGCTATTTCTTTCACTATATGCCTGATATTTGTATTGCTGTCACTTTCTACTTAAGTAATTGTCCTTTACCCTTTGGAATAACAAAACAGACAAGCACACACGATATGCGCACATAAATGGACCCCCCTTTGTTTCTGACTTCATATTTGTCGATCCTTCTCACACCGCTTTCGGTAGACTGTTATTTGAGCACTTATATCTGACATTATTTGAGGTTTATTTGTTATCGAGTGTAACCTGAGTTGTTTACAAGTAAATCATCATTGAGGTTATTTCAAAATCTTAGGCTGTAAATCATTATCTTAATTTTTATTTTCGCCACGTGCGCTTCGCCACGTCCGCGGGAATCATATCCATGTTGAAAGCCTCTGGTTGACAGTAGTAATTTGAATTTGACCCTCCATCATACAAGAGTTTCATTGGGCCAGCTGTCACCTATGATTTTAAAAGATTTTAATTATGATTTGCGATATTTATAGCAATTCGCGCCAAAGTTGGGCTTTGCAGTAATCCACCTTATGTTTATATTCGTCTGTCTAGGCACTAGTGTTTTGTTAATCTCACTTTGTGTGGTAGTAAATACTTTCATGAAGGAGCTGTTTTTATGTGCAGGAAATTGGCTATTGCGCATTATTTTGCACATTACCTGTAGCTTTCAGGGAGGTTGTAGTAATGGCCGTTCTTATCGTCTGACAAATTCACGAAATGGATAGATAAATGGGATCTCTTTAAGAGCTCAGCTTGAAATATGGCTGAGAATACATTATTAGGCTACCAGGCAGTTCTATTTTATCACTTTGAAGGGGCTCGGAATTCTGCCTAACTTTTACTCGAACGTGGAATTGTACCGCTACTGACGGTAGCCAAGTCCGGACCCACATGTGCTGTCATGCGGACGTGCCGGTGTAGTACATTGTGCTCAAGTAAACATTTACGCTGCCACGTGTCG
Organism: Echinococcus granulosus; assembly: GCF_000524195.1. Taxonomy (NCBI): domain Eukaryota; kingdom Metazoa; phylum Platyhelminthes; class Cestoda; order Cyclophyllidea; family Taeniidae; genus Echinococcus; species Echinococcus granulosus. The sequence goes on along the minus strand of NW_020170470.1, from coordinate 296,898 downwards.
ATAGTGGTTTTCAGATTTCGTAGTGTGATTGGCTCCACTTTAATGTTCGAAATGTCATGAATCTGGTAAGATTTTCACTTCTATTCACTCATTTCAAAAACTGGTGCCTCTTTTCCTGTATGTTTTGCGTGAAGTTTTCATCCACCGTATTTTCTTCGAAACATTCTTTTTCACTTCAATCATCCACTAAATGGTAGCTTTCTGGTCAGTTTGACTATTTTTACGTTGGTGTGTAAATTCAATATTGAAGATGTAACGATGACTAAAGGGCTCCGTGCCGTTTGCAATTTTATGAATTGAATACACATTCATTTCATGCTGTTTATTTCATGCGATGCCATATTGTAGATGATGGGCTATCATTTTACTTCGTCCATCCCCACCCGCCACTGGGTTAACGGCGCCTACAGAACGTAGATGTAGATGTAGAAATTTGGTGCTAAATTACTCGGTACTGATATCGGGTCTTTGCATTGAAAGACCCTAAACTTATGTCATCATCAATGGGAACTAGTTTGGCAATGCACAGATAATCAGTTCCGAAATGAAGGGCATGGAAGTAATCAAATAGGACCCGGGATCGCTGAAATGAGTCAGTCGTCTTCGTTCTTTTTATGCTGTGGATTTTAGTTCCGCAAAAGTGGTACTGCAACTGCATTCATGATCGAAGATCAGTTTAAATTGAGTTCCCCTGGTTACTTTTCCTCACATTCGAGTGAGTTCAAATAACTCTGCATTTGTGGGATTAAAAGCTTTATTAAAACAGCCTACATGGAATTGCTGTAGTGCTCTCAGTCTTGTTTCAATTCAACAGTGTACGTGATTGCGACTTTGTTTTGAGTATCGAAAAGCAGCTTAGGTATTCAATTTCAAGACAGATTTTCTCGGTTTCACTCGTGAAACGGGTGCTAAACGGAGGTCCCTGTTTTTGATTTACTCCCGTTCATATTCCTGGGGTACAATTATTATTAAATTGACCCGTATTTGACTTGAGAAGTCTCGTACCACAGGTAGCCAACAACCTTTCTAGTAGGACTTCCTCTCTTTCAATGGCATTGCGTTTACGCCTTTTAAGCCCACAATACCTAGCCCCTTGGTTACGCTCACTCCCACATGTTTTTAGTCATTCGTTTAGCACGTGATTTTGTTGAGGGTGGCTAGTCTGCAACCCTTGGCGGGACCCCCGATCTAGTTGCAGCTGGTTAAGTGTCTGCTTTTTCGCGTGCTTTCTAGCAATGGTTTTAAGTCATGTGCATGTGCACCCTTTCGGACTTATGCATTGATCTGGACTTCTGTCTACCCTCGTCATCGCTGGTCCCTCCTATCTCTCCTTCGGAATTAGGATAAACTGACGTTCTTCAGAGCGTTACGCAATCGTAAATTATGGTAATTTTGCCACGTAGGTCTCCTGCTTTAATGAAAGTAAGAAAGGTTTTCAAATCATTTGCGTCTTGTAATTTTGAGTGTTTTTTCCCGCCCATTTAGTACGACATATTTATGATTGGATTCTTTACAATGCCAGTAATTAATCATTTTCATGCAGCTGATGCTCTTGCTTTCTCTTTGACTTGACTTAAAGTACCAGGATGAGTCGTTGCGCAGCATTGAAAATCTGTTCCTTATCTGGATGGAGATCTGGAATTCAAAGGCCGGCTCATTTTCCTCTCAAAATCGTGGAAATTTTTCAAATTCTTTCATGGCAGTGCAACCTCATTGCCCGTTGCCACACACACAAATTCAAATGTTATTACTCCGACCGGCATTACAAATGCTACTTTCAAGATGCCGATTCTGGTCCCTCTCTTTTCCTTTCGTTCCTTGTTTCCCTCCCTTTCTTTTTCTTTGTCTTTTATTCCGTGCGTGATTTTTCGGGGAATGTCATTTGGCTAATCATATTGTCCTTGCTAACATGCTGCGAGAAAAGCTCAATTTTATCATCGTCTTGATCAACTTTGATGTGCCCACTTGTATAATCTTTCCTTTTAACCAGATTACTTCTAACCGAAACCAGAATTGGTGTGAATGGCACAGCTCTGTGCGATCAGGATATCAGCCCGTTGCAGTGCAGTGAGGGTTGTTAGGACTCGGCCCTTCTGGGCCGGACCAAATTAGACGAAGGCCTCATACCTACCATCCAGTCATACTTTTATTGACATTGTGTTCACATGCTCTCTCCGCTGCCTTCATGTACTCATCCTCGGTACTACCCTAGCCCATAAGAATTTTTTGCAACGAAATCTATTTGCTACCCAAATTTCATTATGAATCCTTAGAATATTGTTTCGGTACTGGCATTTATCCAATCATCCTGTGCATACACTGGCTTCTTTGTTCCGAAAGTGCAGTCATCCCATTATCTAGTTCACGTAATCTCGCAATGGTTTTGAGATAAGAGCAACTAAATTTATCTCAAATAGAACTTGGAGAGATGGGAATTTCTTCATTTACATTGAAGGTAGCCGATTATTTATTCTAATTAACTTGAGCTACGTCTGGCTTGGCACGGACTCAAACACGATACAGCCTCTGCTCAGAATTTTCGGTCCACATGTTGCTACTTTATTTCATTTTTGAAGTGGGGAGATTCCCAACTCCACTGAGTCACCATCTGTCAATTTGAGATTATTATTATCCGATAATGTTTTCTTGTGTTTGATCAACAATGCCTGCGAGTAACCCATCCACCACCTTAGATTACCCCATTGTCAGGCTTATCCTTGTCATAGGGTTTAGCATTTCACTAACAAAGTCCAATATTACTTGAGCAACCTGCCTACTGTCTATATGGGCCTAAAGTTAGCTCTTGGGTCTGATGTTCCTTTCTTCCATTCGACCGTGTTTAGTAGTTTTCTTTTAAGTCATTTTAATTGTAAGTTTCACTTCTCTTTGACTACCCATTCATAGTCTGAGAGGACTGAATGTGGTCGCTCTCTGTGATCACTTTTCCACGATCGTCTATTTTTTCTGTCATGATAGTTGCAAACGCATTAGTTCGAAGGTAGGTGACAAATTTATCACACGCTCATCCCGCTCACATTGACTGTGAGTTGAAACTACAGAGAATCGTGAGGTGTTTGTAAATAGGTAGTCAACCATCCGTTGTTGTGCGTCAACCGATCACCGGGTCAGGCACTGCTTATTATGCTGGTTAATGTTGGTATTTAATTATGCGAAAACGAAAATTGGACTTTGGGTAATGGTGGATGAAGTCTCAATAGGACCACTCGCTACTGGCTCCATCCTAAGTTTGTTCTGTGGAATAGGGAATTGCATTGTTTGAAGTGCTTCTGAGGCAATATTTGAACTCACCGATGCATTGTTGCGGAAGAAAATTGAATAAAATTCATATTTAGCCTAGCTAAGCCATTTAGTCACGTAAATTACGGCTCTAGGGTATTTCATTCCCTGCCATTACATCTGTGCGATTGTCGTTTGAGTTAACTCTTTTATATTCACTGGTAGCAACCGCTTTTGAAAACGCGGAGATTGCCCCTGTCTAATGATATTCGCGCCGGGTGTAGGTCAATGACATTTGTCCCTTTCTTCGATCCATCCTCCTCGGCCTCGCATCCTCTGCATTGGTGTTTCATTCAATTTGTAGTGTGCCGAGGTTTTTACTTTGGGCATTTTTGTTGACTCCCAAATTCCAGTACCTCGTGTCTTTTCCAAAGATTGTAGGGACCCTTCTCACCGTAAGTAGTCGAAGGTTTATGTTAGGTGTTAATTGAAACCTTTCTCCGGTAAACTCGTCGCACGTTCTTAAACTTAGCATTTATTTCCGCCTAATAAAGAGCGAAACAGGTGTAGTGATCAGGATGCTTAAGCGAGTGCTAAAGCACTCATCGCAGGTTTTCGCTCACTTACCCGAATTGGCGGAAATGGTGGTAAATGGTCATCTAGACGTCTCTCCTGATTTGTTGTTTGCTAATTGGCTGTTAATCTCTCCCATGCACAGTGATTGCATCCCAGTTGAGCCTATGCAGCCAGTTACTGGGTTGCTTATTTAGTCATTATTTGGAGTAGTACACTTCGGCACTCCGCAGGCCCCTTGTTCGGTTTGTGTTGTAACTTTCCGACTGTCAGGTGGTTTGGACCCACGTGGAGCGTCGGGTTTTTCGTTTGGGGAGGCCAAAAGTCACTTCGTTTCATTATTTAGCGGTCTCGATCTCACTACCAAGCAAACTTAGATGTCAACCTTTATTAAATGATGTCCTTTTCTTTATTAACTGTTACTATTTGAGCAGATTCTATTATTGGGACTCATGGTATGAGACCACGGGTGCGCGTCATCCCACTTTGGACTCCGCCCATAATTCCTTCTGTATTCATCGGCCCAGTCAGGCTAATCTGACATATCAATGGGTGGCTTTTCCACTTACGACGGTGTAATGCACAAAGTCGTTGCGTTTATGTTTTTCTGATTTTTGTCCTTTTATAGGTTACAAAAATGTTTCTGAGATCGCTGGATCATGGTTTCATTCTCTCAAAGGCGTGAAATATTCTGCCTTTTATTTCATGTCCACTTCACTTTTTTCCCTGCAATTTTAATTGAAAATGTTGGTGGAGTAGCTAAGCTGAGTTTAACGTGAACAATTTGCTTTTTCCCTTCGATATGAAATAAAGCAGGAATGAAGCAGACATCATTCACATCTCCTTCATCATCAGCGACCTGAATTGATAATTGCATTTCTACATTATTCAGGAAATCAGGGGTAACTGCATTTCTGCTTATTATTGCCAGTGTCATTGGTGGTCTGAAGACGAGGAAGTTATTCATAATCATGAATATCTGTTTCTATGGGCCCTATTGCAGATACTCGGCTCCAACTACTTCGACGAGTTGCTGAAGCTCTTCAACCCTGAGGATCTTCCGGCTCATTACGGAGGTACGATGTGCGACCCCGATGGTGATCCGAAGTGCTCCTCGCGAATCTGCTGGGGCGGCACCGTCCCCGAGTCCTACTACCAGATCCAGCAGTCCTCGCCCGCTTCCTCCATGGAGGTAGCTGACGACGCCTTTCTTCTTGTGCCCGTGGGTCGCGGCAGCAAAGAGTATTTCTACGTCGGCGAGGCTAAGTCTGGAGACACAGTCTCATGGGAGTTCTATACCGAGTCAAATGACATCGCCTTTAGTCTATGGGTGGAGCCACAGAGCGATTCCGGCTCTCTCGTGGATGAGGGAAGCCGGCGGCGACTCGGAAGGGCACGTGGACCAAACAGTGTTGGAAGTAGTGGCATGACGACTTCTTTCTCCTTTAACAACCTTCTTGGGAGCCAGGGATCGGGAGGCAAGCTAGATCTGAGGCAGATTACACGGTCTTTGCGCGTGGACTGCGACCTGGTGCCCGAGCTGGGCAACCGCCAGGTGGATCTCGATGGAAATTACTATCTCTTGTTCGACAACTCCTATAGTTGGACTCGTGCTAAACGTATTTGGTGCAAGGCCGAGGTAGTGTGCTCAAATCCATTGATTAAAGACGGCAACTCGAACAACAACTCTGTAGCGGATGGAGAGATGGAAGGAGGGGATTTGAAGGCTGTAGATGTTGAACTCTCCGAGGTTATGAAGACGGTATGTGCACCTGACTATTCCAGTCTCTCAACACTAGATGTGGATGTCTCGGCGCTGGTGATTATCCTTCTCAGAACAGTGCCGATCATTCGGCGTCGATTTCGCTCCTCCCAATCTTCCTCCTCCTCTCCCCAGGGGGTCAAATTTAAACGACCCATAAAAACGACTGTTTAGTGTGCCTTCCTTCGAACAGAGCCTATTTTTTTACCCGACCTAGTGACTCAACACCCCTGCATTTTTTTACACTTCCTCTTCCTTCCTTTCAAGTTCTCTAGGGCGAAAGTTTCCTGATACTTCGACGCATCTCGTCTTTTCTTTGATTACCTCCAACCACTCTCTATTCCTCCATTTCTTGTACACATTGATTTTGTTCATCCTTAGGTGGTGTGTACTTGCGTACTGAAAATTTTTTCAACTACGCTTTGTTTTGCATACGTCACCAAATAAACCTTATGGATCAATTCCCAATTCTGTGAAATGTGGATAGCCCAATGCTGGTGTCACATCGGAAATTGTTTGAAAGGCGTGTACATTAGGATCTTCGGATCGTGAGGCGACTCACACATTATGTATTTCACCAGGTGAGGCTTGCGCGAGTTCAGTTTGCTCACGGCTACATGCCATGGTTACCGAAATTATTTGAAGAAGTCAACTTGAACCCTCATGTGGGTATGGACGCGTATGCTCTGTGCAAGGGTTGGATATAAGAATGTGCTTGCTCTGACCTAAGTTTCACAGTAAGAAGTCATAAGTATAAACTATGTTCTCAAGGTATGCTTACAGAGTTAGTCATTTTTCCCAAAATTGCATGGCAGAACTGTAGATGGCCTTCCGCTTGGAAGTGCGTTCTACACAATGTGGACTTACACTTTTAGTCTACCTTCCATATTAAAACCTGGTGTTTATTCGAGATGCTGCTCTCCAACCACAAACGCCCAGGTCTGTTCTAGTGAGTGATTTAAATAGAAAGGAGCTAGTAAGGATCAGAGAGTAAATCACCCCCAAAATATGGTATGCTGACAACTGTAGAATACATAGATTGGTGAGCACAGGAATGGGAGACGGGAGCCGCCTGCAGACCCCTTATCGATTGAGACTCATGTGGGTCTGAGCGATCCCTAATCCGAGAAATAGACGTCTGAGATAGCAGACGTTAATCTTCGTTAGCCAAGTGGCTATTACACACAGAACTGGTCTGACATAACACAAGTTTTTATCTTGTGTCCAAATCAGGTAATCCACCATCACTAGAATGCGCCTCCGTTGACGGGACCAAGTAACAGCGTGATTCACCATATTTTGGGGTGGTTTTAGTTACGGCTGATGAAGTCCTCACTCATTATGACCCCATATTTCAAGAAGGAGTGACCTTGGGACTCTTTCCCTTATTTTCAATTGATTTACAAAAGTGGTGAATCGATGTAACGTGAAGTTTCTTGTCCACAGATTACATTCAGATAGGTTTTCGTGTGAAGAGCCATTGTTCTACCCCCCTCTACCCCAAGGCGGGCATCTAGCATTGCTATTATCAATAGGTTTTTAGTTGGTGGATGCTGAAATTCCTAAAGATCCATTAATATCAAAATTAAGTGAAGTTATAAACTGAATTGGTTTGGATATCTTTGGTCCCACCTACTCTGGGTATCACGTCGATAGAATGAAAAGATACTCTGCTTTAATTCCTGATTGTTATTTAAAATGATCGCACAGGCGACTCACACACGATTAATCAGTGTGGTTTCATGGAGGAATTGAACCCCTGGCATTGGAATAACGCAATGGTTTCACACCTCTCCAATAATAGGGTTTGTTCATTTTAAAAATGGCATGGTCTCATTACAGAATTTCGTCGATGACAGTTTTTACTCGCGAAATTGGCACATTAAATTCATTTCCGCTAAATAAATTCAAATGCTTCTAGTGTTTTCCTGCAAAGATCATGAAATCAACTGATAGTGGTAATAAATCGCAGGAATCACAGATGGAAGCATTGATGAATTTAGGACACGCATAATCTATGAGGCTCTGTGAAAAGGTGGCCTCATTTGGTGTGCCCGGGCACACCATTCTCTCGCATGCGTGTGAGGCAAATTATCAAAGCAGAGTTGGATTGTATCTACGCGTAAAAGATTGGCAAACATTAAAGTTATAAAGCGGCATATAGGATAAGTTAGAACGGTTTTTTGCACATGAGTCCAATTTTTCCACGTAAAAATTAAACGGTGGTAGCAAAGACAACCCCTTCTTGCTATTTGAAGACGATTTCCTCACACATGACAACGGATTCCAAGCTGGTGACAATGAAGTTAGAAGACGCTTTGCGGATCACGTACTCATCTGCTGAAGGTCCTCGATGGCATTGCTTTGGTCGTCTAGATGCGAACATTTGAATAAACGTTTGCAAGCCTTCACTCACGAACGTCATTCACATACCATTTATGTGTATTAATTACTGTCGACTTTTATTACACTTCTTACAAATAGCCTTCGCCAAAGCCTAGCTTCTTGCACTTAGGCCACTGTTTAAACATTTTACTCAAACATGAACATGGCTAGAAGTTTGTTGAGCTTTATGATACGGTCGTCTTGGTAACTTGTTGACAAATCACTGCCCACTACGGATACGTTCGAGAAGTTAGACAGAAAACGGTTTCGAAATAAAATGCGCTTGTAGTAATACGTGTTAGTACATAGTAAGTAGCTTTAAAACTGTTCCGCTGCCTTTTCCATGGGTGTGTCCATTTCTATTTTGGTGTACATCAATCCAAACTGCTTGCATTTTGAACTGTTTAAAGCGCTAATGTTATGTAAAATGGGACCTTCTGGAATAGAAATGCTGAAATGCATTGAGATCGCCCCCTGTTCTATGCGGATGACATTTTCACTTTTCCTTTAATAGCATTTATTCACTGGTACAGAAGAAAAATGTATATGACCTGCGAATAGTGATGAATTTTTAGCGGCAGAGAATTGGGAGGAGGTAAAAAGCAACAGCTTAAAAGATGTAAGCTGCAACTACTATTCTACTATACTTTATAAGTAGCAATTTACTCCTCTTAAGCAAAGTTTCAACAAAACTTCTTTAAATCTGCTTACCATTTACTTTTGGAATTTCATGAACCGAATTCTGTGTCAAACTAGCGCTCTGAACTCCACCAATTCAACCATTATGGTGTTAAATGATTTATTACTTATTGAAGTTGTTTATCTCAAGACACTTATAAACGCCAAGTAGTACGCAACGATGATGTGTTTGACTGTGATTTACTCAACAAAATTGCGATTTACTTTGAGCGCTTTCGTGTCAACTCAAAAGTAAGGCAAAAGGAAACAACTTCAGAGGAGGGTTGAGCCGTATTAAACCACTGGGAACATACATTTCCAACTGAAATATGAGAACTAAATGAACCAGAGATTGGATGATTCAGCTGCCTTAACCAACCCACTACCAACAACAGACTACGGTGAAAAGCCAAATCTGAACCTTTGCACAAAGAACCTTGGTTACCAATACATTTGCTTCCAAAAAACAGATTAGTAAAGGCACGCCCGTAGCGGACCCTACCAAGGAGAGCATGTAAAAGCCAAATCGGTTGAATCCTAAGGATAACTAACTTCGCCGATCTTTGACGCAGCCTCTGTTGCCAAAGGCCCTTCCACGCTATTTTAAAATATAACAATTACTTTAAAAGTACACTTGGTTCTTATGCGCGACGCCCGTCTCGAATTCGGCTTATTAGATACGAAAAAAGAACACTATTTCACCCTGGCCAGGAGAAACCTATGCATGCATGTTTTGAGACGCATAAGAAACTCGAGGATTTCGCACACGTTGAGTCCCAAGACACGAAAATACAGTGATAATGAAAATTTGTTGGTATTTTCCCTTTCCGACTTCGCGGATTTGTAACAGAGGCTACAAAGACACAGAGGTAGTCAGAACATAGCAAAAATGAGAGAAATGGAAAGTTGGCATTGATGTCAGTACGGCAGATTTGGCGATCACAATGTGTCAAAGTGGAGGGAAGAAAGAGAAGTTGAGAGAAGAGTTTGGCGTGGAAAAAATGGAATTGCCATTAAGGTGTCTCCACTGTGCGGTTTGCTTTGGGTTGCAACAGACGTCCATAGAGCTGCAAGAGCTTGTGAATTGCTGGCAGGAGTTGCGAAGATTCGGCCACGAAGATGCAATTTACCACCAGAGGGTAGATATCGATAACGCAGCTCCAGGTATTGGCATCAACTGCAATTTTAGGGGAAGAAAATAAATTGGTTTTATTCAATAGGAATAAGTCGAGCTGAAATAAGTGGAAATTAGCCTAACGAAAAAAGGCCTTTTATCGCTGAGTAGGATCACCAGCAGTACTGTCCATCGATTTACTAAAAACAAATATTTTATAATTTATTTACCAAGACAAGAGAGGAAATACAGTACCACGCAACCCAGACAACTGCTTTGGTAGAGTGGACGAAAATTCCACCTACAGAAAGTGGTCTCCAGAGAATGGGAAGAAATTCAAAATTAAACCAAATGCAGACTTCGCTGCAGGTTTGCTCAATTCATGCACATGGGAGAGAGATTAAGAAAAACACAAACGCTAGCATTAGTATTAAAAGAAATTGAAATATTCTTTCGATTTTACGCAGAAGATGCAACGACGCTAATGAAATTGGGACCTAGACATGGCGGGCATGATAATAAAAATATGCACAAAAAATATTGCCACCCACTTCATCAAACGACAGGAGCAATTCACAATGGCTTCAAAAGTTCCGAATTGTCGTGCGAGGTGTGCTCATAAGGGTCGTTAGAGGGTTAATGAGAACTGGACACTTATGATTCAGTACGGATGAAATGGCCAGCCTCAAGATGCACCGAACCCACTAGCAGCACTTAGTAATATGATAGGACTGTAGCTGTGCCCCTGTTGTCGTGTTGGAAGATGAATGGCTTATCGACAGGCGAAATTGATGGAAAAGCAGGATGAATCAAGGGTAAAACTTGTGAAACACAGAGTCAACCAGCGCTAATCAGCTTCAACATAACGGCTGAGAGATGAAAATCCACTTCGCGCCCGCGATCTGTAGAAGGACATTTATACACGCAAGGCTTCATTGTTGAGAAGGGGATGCCGTGAATAATTAAGAGCGCAGCAGGAGAAAGGTTTAGCACGTCAAAGTGGTTCACTAACCAAATGTAGGAAATGGAGAGGATGCTTCGCGAAATTGCAAAGAGGATATGAGAAAGAAGGGATGAGAGATGGAAAAAATTCGACCACAACTCACTTGAAGTCTTGGAATTCGTTGGAGGAGCCGTAAAGTTAGTGAGGAGGACAGTCAAGGCTTGGAATGCGAAGCTCACCTCCGATAATTTCGCGCTGGGCGGCCCGTAAGGAGAAAAAAGAACATTAGATAAAAATATGCGATACACAAAAGGCCCATGTGATTAACTAAAGGGAATGAAAAAAGGTAGAAAATAAAGGAAAATGGAAAGCAGTAAAAATGGGAAGGGAAGCAAAAAATTGTGGTAACGCCTGCAGTCGATTTCCAAAAAATTTAGCAAAGTTACAACACCCACAGTTTGCATCGGATGACTGTAAAAGTGAATGTATCTACATATTAAGACGTCTTAAGCGGGTAAAATCATTTCCATCTATGAGGACCAACAGACGAATTTCAAGTGGTAACACTTTCAGACAAACCACATGCACGACAGGCGAACAAGCACCCATTTTAACTTTTAGGCATTAATTCTACCCGAGTGCAAAAAGTTGAGGCTGAAGAGGTTGCGTTCAGAAGTGGTAAGCGCATGAACAGCAAAAAATGCGTCAACTTATGATCAGTTAAAAACGTTGAGACTTGTGAAGTACGGAACCCATGGTGTTGCAAAATTGCCGTCACGTTTGAACTTTGGTGAAGGAAGTGTGCTTGCCTTGCCAGGTTGTAAACTGAGCAAGGCTTAGAAGTTTGGCGCTCACTGAATCCAGCTGTGAACGCATTGGGTTGGGAATCCTCTTATGAAACTTTAGGGTAATACCGGAAGTTCAAAGTACACAGGTGTAAGCCGAATTCGTTTAAGCAAAAAAAAAAATAATTAGCGCTACACGACGGTGGGGAACACGCGTACACCATTGGAGTGTCCAGCAATCATGCATCAGAGCAATGAAGGAAGGACTCCGAACAACGCATCACATCAGTCGGGCGGTAAAAGAAGCGCCAACGCACGGTGAAAAAAAGAATAAAAAGTATACTGTAAGTAGAGATTATTCAGCAAACACAATGGAGGATTAATGCGCAATAGTTCATTGTTCAATCCTCAACAAATTATGCAATTACAATGCGTGCCAACTGGGAAAAAGCATGTTTATCGCAGACTAAAAATACCCTTAAAGCTGCAATCAGGTGTTGACAGTGAATGCGAATACACATAAAATAAGAACACGACATCGACAATTTCACTGGAGTGCATGCTTTATACTGACAACAAAATCTCTGACCTGAACATAAAGATTGATAAGAAGGGGCTCGTATGAGGCAAATTTAGATAAAGTAGAGTAATAATGGACAAGATACTGCCAAATAGATATTCATACGCACTGATGAAATGCTCCATGTCACAAAAAGTTAAGGCAAATGTAGTAAACTGAATAGCTGAAAGTGGGTGATGCTCAGAAAACTCATGTTAACATGGCATTAAAGTGCTAAAAAATCGGTATAGTTTTAGCATTTCCAACGGAATTTTGCATTAAGAACAGTATTTCTGTATAAAGTAGCAATAAATGTTTTACATTTAACCATTTCTCAAACCAGCCAAAAACATGCTATTAAGGACAGAAATAATGCGCATCGTTCAAACATGTTAGTAACACATACAACACTTACTTTCAATCACAAAACTGAGGCATGAAATCCCGGGCGCTTGTGGCGTGATGACTCAGATAAACGATGGGGATGAAAAATTATGCGATATTGGGGTTATATGAATAAACGGCTTTTGTGCAAATTTTTAACAAAATGATTCAGAAAGATAGAAACGCTTACCGTGGCAAAGGACACTTTCCAGTCAACTGGGCTGACTTGGCAAAGCGTTGGAGGATGAACCTGCATCGATCCAAAACATCGCGAATAGCGGTTCGACAGAGCACGTGAGGTTTGCTGCCAACTGCTGGGAGTTTCAGGGAGGATTGTGAGGAGGTGGAGCTATTGCAGGGAGAAAAGTCACTCTGAAAGAAGGCGAAGGAGAGTAGCGATTCAAAACACCGACGCATGAATTTCTCTCTGGAGACGAAAGGACGCATATCCCCGTCGATGGAGGTTATGAAAGCAGCGGCATCAGCGGCACCACTGGTGGAGGCAGTGGAGATGGTAGAGGGGCGGTGAACGAAGGGCTGGAAACCAGTAGGGGCTAGAGGGGGAGGCGTGGGTGGACCAGGGCGCAGGGTGTTGGGGTCGAGGAGGGCGAAGTCAGCACTGCTGATTGACGCCTCCACTGAGCCCAGACCCAACACACCAATCAATTGTTCTATGAACCTCGGAGGTAGACCCTCAGGTCGGGACAGGAACCGGTCACAGATTAATTCGATAAACTGAAATGGAGAGTTCAATCCATCGCATCTTGTAGGAATACTTTCAAGCAGTTAACTATGTATACGATGACGCTTACCACTATTCATGATTTTTTTTAATCTAAACGTGAATAATGTCTAAGTTAACTTTATTGATACTGTTTAAATGGTACGAATTTTTCAACCATTAAAATCCTCTTCGGCTCACTACTTATAAAATTCGGTTCAACTCAGTGAGCCTATGACCATAAGTCGACATGTCGGCACTTGAAAGTAGTCCATATGGACGCTGCTGAGAGTAATGAAAAAATCCTTACAATCGGTCTCATTATAGCTGGCCGATTCATAAATTTGTGGTACTGTATGAACTAAAGAGGGGAGATCTTAGTATCTAAAATTTAATGTAATGAAGCTATTCTTAAAGCGAGAGGGAGCATAAGTATTTAGCTTTAACTTACTTTGCAATCCAATGCTTCATGTTGCTGAAATTCTTCACCTGAAAGCGGTTCCACCGGTTGACTGAGGCGTTTCAAGAAAGCAATTAGTTAGCGAGAAAATTTATTGAATCAATCTATCTAATAGACCCAAAATACTCACTTCTGACAGAAAAGAAAATCCCGAATCGTAATGTACACCAAGTTCCATAATTCACCTAAATGGAAATAGAAGAGAATGCGGTATTTCCGTTTGAGTCCGTCATGAATTCGCAAGCCAAGCAGCGAATGATTGCACATGGAAACAAGGCTTGTAGGCTTTGGTTTTTGAGCAACACGGCGAGACTGCCCATTACACAATTGGTATACTTAGATGAAGGGACCAAAATGTTCAAATATTTGGTTTTCACAGGGAAGGAAAAGACCAAAGGGTGCATAATCAAACAATAGTGTTGACTGCCACCAATAACATGGGGTATCGTGACGTGGGAGGAGAAACAGAAAGCGGGTAGAAAGTAGCCAAAAGGGCAGGCGAATTCACAGAAGAAAGTATCTTACCATTTGCTGTTTTCGGGAGCGAAGATTTTTGTTTTGTGGCGATGGGGACTCCGATCGCGATGGTCTCCATGAAACACTTACTCGCGAGCAGCCAGGTGGACCGACACTGACACTTGTACTTGGCCGCCAACGGAACGTGTAACGCCTGTGAAACAAAAACGAGACAAAGAAAAGCTCAAAATCACTCAAATCCCAAAGCACTTATTTGGTCATACAGGTAGGTTGAATCGTAAACAACATTATCCCCATTTGTCACATACCTTTATCCACTTAGTATAACGTTTCCTGTCCAGTGGAGACACGAATGATGAAGCGAAGCGATAAATTTTGGGTGCAGTAATAGTCGCTGTAATGCTTTGCCATTTGGAGGCATTCGTGCGAGGACAAAAACGTTCACATTTTAAGCATTGCATCACAATTCTGGTCGTTTGAATGGCACTAAACTAACAGTCGTGCGTTAACTTAAGTTCAGTGCTAAAGGCAGTAAGGACTCAGTAAAAGGCGTACTCGTAGCAGCTGTACAAAAATGCTAGAAGCAGCACGCATTAATAATGTAGATAGGCTAAAAAACTGTTGCGACCCTGCAAGTTCAGCGCATTGCCCAAGTATTAATAGCACACGTGTTTTAAAAAACCTGCTATTTCGCTTTAAAATTAAATCAGAAACAAATAAGTATGCCGTCAAAGAAGAATGCGTTGCGATGGAATACGCCCATTGGTGTAAATAATGGCTCGTATAACTTGGACTGAGCTTACAACTAGCAGTTAACTACGTCAGATGGCCATACTTTATGTTTGAGAATGCAACACTACCCGCCTCAATCCTTCCTCGAAATGTTGACGCAAACCATAGAATTGGTGGTAAATTCATAATTATCATCGCATCAAATTCAATAGGGAGCAGAGTAACTTACTTCCACCATTTTCAACAGGCCATTAGCATTGCGAAGGACCTCCGAGTTTGCAAAAGCCTTATAGAGCTGTGTAGCTAACTCTAGGCACTTCTCGGCGAAGACAATGTAATTCATGGGTATAGCCTCCACCTGATGATAGAGACAAGCATGGATAAGTCGGCAGTGAATGAAGATTCAGCCATTAATAATGACTGCCTTGGATAAAATAAAGAGACCACAGAGACTGAAGACTCGGTAAGACGTGTGGGTTGAGATGTATTCCACTAGAGACGAAGGTGCTTGAGTGACAAAAATTAACTAATTAAAAGTGAACTCCACATTCGCAGCCTTCATGAAGGTGAGACGAGTTAACTAAATTAGCTTGTAGTTAAACAAAAATCTCATTTGACAATGCACCCAAAAGTTGTTTCCAAGAATTAGCACGTTTACCACAGAGAAAACTTAGTTTGAGAACTATAAGAGCGCCCAAGCAGGACCAAGGCCACTTTAAATAGATATGAAGAATCGATCGGGTTAAAATTAACATAAATTTATAGTTACGTTTCTAACTGCTGTGCATTTACCATTCTCATCGGTATAACACCGAAAATATGAGAAACAGACAAATGAGGCTGTATGCGTGTAGAAATGTATGGAATAAGGCAAACAATTTGTGATATCTCCAAAAGACGAGTAGATGCAATTAAAATTTGAACGCACTTTCAGCAGTTTTGTGGCATCACTACTAGTGCTAATCGCTAAGCTGGAGAGACCGCATTGAAGTGCTAATTGCCTTCAATTGCACCTTGTTAGACAACGTAAATACCAAAATACTGGCTCAAATAGAAGGGGCATTTGATTCTAAGTGGTAGGAAAAGAAGACTGAGGTCAGGAGGGTGTTGATAACGTTTCAGAAAAGAGTAACTACAAGATTCAATCAAATTCCTTGAAATAATAGAAGTTCTAGTCTCAAATGACCAATAAATAAGCAAGCAATTCATCACAAAGTGGATTTCAGTGCTACTCCAGACTACAGACTACATGGATTAAAGCAATGGATCAAATGAGACAATGTACAATTATTTTGGCACTCAGGCTGACTACTCACCTCAATGAGTCCAGACTCATTAATAATCCAAAGCAAATGCGTCAGCAAAACCGGTAAACAATAACAATTTCCAACATCTATTAGCATTTTGAGGAAAACATCAGAGGCCTGTATTTAAAATGTATGCAAACGTATCGAGGCAAATGGGTGGGAAGATATTGTATTCACGCTCAATTCGATGGGATCACTAAGGCTAAGAATTCTTCCATATGCCAAATTCTCCAGCATGACGGAAACAATAGTGCCTCTCTGGCAGGCACCATTGCACTCGGGGATTTAACACCTCGGTGTAAAACAAATAGCATTAGATCAGACAGGAGCAGTGAAGAGACTAACTTTAGGAAGAAACTCCAACCACCTTTCCGTCTAACTCATGAGGTTTCGTAAACCTGCACTGGAATGCGGGTTAGCACTGAGATGGGCAAAACAAGAAGTGTTACAAATTAAATTGTCATTGCCACAAACTGGAACTTTTGGTGTATGAGTTGTCTGTATCCTATCGGAACCACCAACCAGATAATCAGTGGGTAAGACTAGGACAGACGGACCCATTCATTAACATGGATGACGTACGGGCACAGGCCTAGGTAGCGACTAGCGGAGATCACAAGGAGGTTGTGTCAAAAACTGCAGTTTAGTCTGGGTCTCTTGGTCGGAATAGTCATGTGTATCATTAATACTGGCGTGACCTTGAGCCTAGAGGGTCTATTCATGTACTTAAAATCGATCTGGACGTTCTGTGGCTCAATCAGAAGGGAGTGAGTTAGAGAGTGATTTCCAGAGGGTTCGGAGACCATCTGCAAGAGCAGAAAGTTCTATAAAATTGAACATTGACGTTTGCTTGGAATTGCAGACATCTCCAGCAAAAAGCATGACTTTTCATCACGTGATGGAGAGCCAAATTTGCCAGTCCCATGCTCTCGCATCGGATGGGCTGATAATTCTCGGGAAACACGAATATCTCGTTAAATTAGCATCTATGTTAAATACTTTTCTGTGGAAAAACCATCAATTCCCAAACAAATTTTAATGAATAGAGCTTAATTTAAGATAAAAGATAAACCATGGAGCCGTGGAAAACAGCGTAATGATATCTTCCGTTCAAACAGGCAACCAGTTGTAACAGTAATTAATGGAATTAACTGCTGCAAAAAAGTATTTAAACCATAGAAAACAATTTCATAGATATAAACTATCAGTAGATGGAACTTCTCAAAGGAATATCTCACCCTAGACTTGGCAAAGCGGAAAGTTAAGCAACGAAACTGTCTTTTATTAGATAATTTGAAACAGCGATTATGGCCAGGGTCCAGGAGACAAACACAACTTGCCTATCTATGGTGAAAAATAGGCTCTATATGTATTGAGTAATGTGCAATTCTGTCTTTTAATGAGGCAAGATGAAAATGCTATGGACTTGTCTGCACAAGGCAAGTCTGCCAAGATTCGCGGTATATGAACTTGGGAAATAGCATAAGGCTATCGAGATGGCAATAAAGGCATTGTTCAATGCCAAGCCTACCTTGAATACATAACAGGCGAAAAGAAATAAAACGCTGCTATTTAGTAAGGTTTAACGATAGCAATAAATTGCTCGAAGTTAAGATGACAGTAAGTCATGAGAGATGTCTACCTAATTCTAAAGTTTCGATGAAACGGAATTAGAACTTTATGGCTTTCAAAAGAGAACAAAAAGGACGACTTACAAGGTCGGTGTTTGAACCTGGTCTGGTGATTCGAACAGCATATAAGGACAATCGAAGTAGCAGTTCAAGGAATGGGACAAGGAGGATTTGAAAAGTAGACTCGTTTGTTTGAATTGCCTGAAATTAGTGGCAGGGGCTTAGTAACCAGCTACCTGTCAGTGCTTGAGCCTCAATGCTTTACTCGCGGTATGTCATAAACATGGTCAGAAAAGTGGATCTCTTACATTCATAATGTAAAGTGCTATGGAGTGTTACACAAAAGTGGTATGTTAAAATGGAAAATTCAAGATGACTAAACAGTTACGAAAACGGCAGCTGAACAAATACTAAAGATCTGCAATAATAAATATTAAATTAATGTGAAGAATCATCATAACCAAACCTAACTACAGCGATTAATTAGGTGGATTATTATGAACATTGGAAGTGGATTTCCCCCTCCATAGGGGTATAAAAGGCATTTTCTTCGTTCAAAAAATACCCAATCATGCCTTAACATATTAACAGTAGATTTACTACTGTCGTTAATGATCTATTATTAAACAAATGCATAACAAAGATAGTAATAAATCATCGGACATGATAAATACAAGTGCAAGAGAAATCGCC
This sequence comes from Echinococcus granulosus, assembly GCF_000524195.1. Classification (NCBI taxonomy): domain Eukaryota; kingdom Metazoa; phylum Platyhelminthes; class Cestoda; order Cyclophyllidea; family Taeniidae; genus Echinococcus; species Echinococcus granulosus. Next base: position 278,457 of record NW_020170470.1, on the reverse strand, counting down.
GACTGAACGATATGAAGTAGTTTAGTGCTTTGGACAATGCACTTGGCCAATTTTAGGCGATTCCGAAAGCTCAAGATTTCGAAGTCATTCTGAAGCAAGTCAAGAGCAACCTTACCTCACCAATCACTGAAAGACAGTTAAAGACAGATCGCTGTGTTTGTGTGAGACCTTGCTCGTCTACGACGTTGGCAGTGAAGGAGGACATAAAAGAGGGTGTTATCGTCGTCGCCGTCGTTCTTAAACCATTCACACCCGATAGAGGGGGTTGGTGACTTAAAAGGAGTGGGCCCAGCACGCCCTGACTTGCAATTTTGCTAAACTCTGCGAAGAAGGCACCATTGAAGTTCTGCTGAACCCTTGGAAACAGAGGAGGAAATAGATCGAAGAAGAGGGCGAAGAAATCGGGACCGAAGGTGCATGCGGCCTATAAAAGGATTGGGGGGAGCATAATTTGGTCCCTTGAATATCAAGTGATTTTACGTTGTTGCTACTTGAAGCTGCATGAATACCCATTAGTTACCCGCCCAACCGTTGGGGTGAAACATTTACAAGTTTGGTTGTTTATCCACTTATAAAGATATTATGGCCGTAGCAGCACTTAGAGACAGAGTAAGAATGAATAGTTCATCAATGGTTATTAGTGAATGCTTAATAAGTTGCAAATGGCAGAAATCAGATCCTCTAATGATAGGGAGCAGGCACAAGTGAGTGGAAGAAGAGAAGGAAGTCCATAAATATATTTCGGCAAACTTCTGGAGGTTGATAGTATCAAATTCTAAAATAGACACACGAAGGTTGAAGAGATCTGACACGTCTACATCGACAAAAGAAGTCTCGGAACCACACAGATATGGCAGTTTGGACATAGCTGCAATGCAAATAATCATATAATAACACTGCACGAAGTTTTACTAAGTCATGAGAAAGTAAACTGTGAGAAAATCACGCATAAAGTCAAACGAACTCATTCTAAATTTGTCTGACGAAGTATGGTTAGTCAATACAGGTTCTGTTACCTAATCGTTCATAAATTGAGCTACACGAAATCACATTCCACAGCACTTATTAAAGTCCTACTTCCTGTCCTTAAATAACTTTCTCCTCGGAAAGAAAAGCAAACAGTGAAAGCTAAAACCCCATAGTAATCAGCATACACATGCAGAGAAAGCAATCCGCGTTAACCCGAGTGAGGCATACAGGCTTTTGTAGCGTTGTGTTTTGCGATTGGAAAGCTTCGTTTTTCGTAATGTCCTCAGAGGAGTTGCTGGCGGAGAAGAAATCAATGAATTGACCTCCAATGGATACCCAAGTTCGCCAAAAAGCCAACCACGTGGCCGTTGATTTGTCAATCGCACACTGTGAGGTATCGAAATCCAGCAAGATCCTCAGGGTCGAAAGGGCATTCTGGGCGATCTCCGAATTCGGCGTGAGGACAGCCCGTTCAGCGTTTGAGAGCAACCGTTCCCAGATTTCGAAAAACCTATCTAAAGGAATATTAGAACAATAGCCATCAACGAATGGAATAAGGGTAACTAAAAGCTAGGTACACAACGCGTAGAAATCCGACAGAATAAAGGAAACTAAAACAACTTTGATGTGAATGCTTGAAAGGTGGTGCGATATTGGGTCACAATTCGCTATTCATATCACTCACCGAGAATCATTTTGTAAATTAGTCTAGATTAAACGCAAACATCAAAAGGCTTATTCTGTATTGAATTATGAATTTCTTAACTAAACACGACAACCAGACGTGCTGTAATCACAGTGTTATCCCAAAATCAAAGATGGAAGACATAAGTACCAGCATAACTACAGGCGATGGAAATGCCCACAAAGCGTTTTACAGTTTTTCAAAGGGAAGGGTTCTCAGGAGATACGGTAAACTATGGCAATATTAGCCGGGACTTTATAAATGAAGCATATACTGGGTTTAGGCGATCCTGAATTGAACTAAAGTCGTTAGCATAAATTATGGATTAAAGGTTAATAAATTTACTACGAAAATAAACATCTAAGTCAATTTCGAGGATTTGAGCCTATAACGACCAAATTTGTATCACCGCAAATCACATTCATTTGAATTCTACATAGATGGAAGCAGATTGGTAATAGGGGTCGCAAGAAACGCCTTTGGCCATTTTTCCAAATTACCTCATTTTACTTTGGATTCTAACATTCTCATGCGAATCTCGCGGATTACGGTAAACAGACCATTCAAAAGCGCGAACACTAGGACTAACGTAGAAAACGCATGAACATTAACCCACAGCGAATAATGAATTCGATTTAAAATGACAAATGCCATGGCCACAATCATGAGGGCTATGATTGATGTACCCAATCGCCTTTCATAGGCACATACGGGGAAAGAAAAAAGCAGACCACAAAACAGAACGAATAAAGATGTATCGGTAAGACAGATTCAACTAACTGCTCATGAGCATGATGAAACTTCAGAGCAGAGGCCTTTGTTGCCTTAGTTCAGAGCATAGCTGGTAGCCACAGCTCTCGTGCATTTCTCTTGAAATGATCTTGACGACAAAGGAAGAGTTACCACATAACAATGTGGCGGAATTCGATACCAAAGGAAATTCGAATCCTCTAGAAATATAGTTGCTAAAACTTGGAAGTGAAAAGTTCTCTGGGATCGGAGACCTTCTCAATGATCCACTTTTGGGAACAAAAATAAGCACTTACTTCAAACATCCCTGAATAAGCAAAAGAATATGAACTATTCATCTGAGGAATGGCGAAAGTACAAAAACCTGAAGTCGAGAAGTCGCGGTTGATGTTAGGCATAAAAAATAACCACATGAAACAATTGTGTTCAAGGTCAATCCACCAAGTAGAGGAAGAATTGGCGGATATATACATTTAAGCCTTTGCAAGTACAATACAATGGAAGGGCATTTGTTTTCCAGCTAAAATTCAAAGCATACAATTATTCTGTTGGCCCCACTTATTTCATTGTTTTAGAAACAAAAGAGCTATATCATAAGAGTCCATGTATTAAAGGAAACCAGAGAAAAGAAACCTGCAGCCAATAGCAGCAAACATGTTTGCCCATGAGAGAATTGTTTGATTGCACTGACCTAAACGATTTTGCATGGGTGAAGAAGGAAAGATTCAGTCAGACGGAGGAGAAATTCAGCAGAATAAAAGTGGGATTTTGCGATGAAAGATTGTTGCATAAAATGGAATTTTACGTCCAAATGCCCCATTTCAACGGCATTAAAAGGACGCGAAGTAACTCAGGTATTGCACTGTTTTGGTTATATTAACGGGGAAATACAAACAATTGTACTTAACAGGAAAATTATTAAGTAGCTCCGGCGTAACAAAAGCGGATAGATGGATATTGTACACAATCTTTGAACGTGCAAGTGATGTGGCTGCATTTTGGAAGTCGGTGATGGCAACATCTGCTTGCTGTGAGGCCTACCTTTGCATTCAACGCATCGTAATAATAAAGTGCGGTTACAAATACAACACCTTTCAGAGAGTACTTCACGCGAACGGATCGTTACTCACGGTCTGGCTAAAGAAGTCGACTTTAACGCCGTGAAAAGCCAAGTAACAGACGCATAGGGGCACGGAAGTAGTAGCAGGTTCTTAATGGCCAAAGCAAATTGAATGTTATACTAAAATCATTATCTCGAAAATAAACAAAAAAGTGTTTAGTGAGTATCCAGAGCTACAGGTACCTAAGAGTCATTTGAAAAATCTCAAAAAGCAGAAGCATTAATATTTAGGTGCCCCCAGGTTACACGAGTGGTCC
>NW_020170470.1:254624-274576 GCF_000524195.1 Echinococcus granulosus | reverse complement strand
GCTCACATTCAAGCAGCAGCATTGGGGTTAACTTGAACCAGATCAAATAACACCTAAGCTGTTTGCTCATTTAACGCATTTGTGAGGGCCCCTTTTAAGAAAACAACTTCTCATTTAACCTTAACGATGAGAGAAAAACCCTGATGCCAACAAAATTGGTGATTTTCCGTTGTTCAAAATGCTTTAAGCTTAACTTTTTGGAATTCGATTCTTTATAAGTAATTCAGATAAACAGACCTCCGATTCTCACGTTAAACTCTAAAATTAGCTTTGCGTCCAGTAAACAGAGATTGAGCGCACATACAGGAAAGTGTTTCTATCAAAGCCCATATATCATTTTTCGTGTTCTCAAATCTATGCATGCAAGCAGAGAGTGGCTAACAATTTAAGTACATCTTAACCATTAGCTTTATAGTTCAATGCTGAAGATTGCGGGAGGCGATGAGTGCAAGACACTAAGAATAGCTGAACCAGTCAATTTTGTGATGGGCATATGCACCCGATTGCGCAAAATATATACAAAGTCTTAGGGTGTCACACCATTTACGAGCTGTTACACTGCTTCCTAAGGAATTGCTGCAGGAATATGCAAAACAGTGACGTAGTTATCTATATAGAATAAAAATAGATTTGGAATTGCTCATTGGAACTCGTCGCTTCGCACAGAACTAATATAATAATCTACTTTACACGACACTAGGTGAAGCATGGACTAATAATGTAAAATAGCCTCAGCGAGTAGATCATACGAGAACAGTAGTTCTACCGAGTGTGCGGCTTTGGACTAACATGGAGTGAGGTGACCTTTACCGTTGACAAGGTTCATTTCGGAGCACACCGATAAAATGGCGCTATTTTTATTCTGGAACAGAATTAGTGGATTTCCGCACGACCTAATGAGCAAAGCAATAACTTCACATTTTTGGAGAAATTCCGAACTATAGAACAATGAAACTTCCCCCGCTTTCATAAAGACCATTTTTCTAAACTCAAAAGCCTCGAATTAAAGCTAAAAAACATCCAGCTAAGTGAAATCTTGCTTCTCTTAATTACAGAAAGGCACGGTGAACCAAAAAACTGCCATTTCTAGAATCCTACTTGTCACAGTCTTGAGCTCAAAGACCGAAGCTCTGAAAAACAGTGAAGTGATGGTAAACCGCTTGATTATCGGACTCAGTAAAAATTTTATTCCTGTGCTTTTTGACTATGCTGGCATTGCCACAGTAAAATCAGATATGCTTGTACTCTTAATTTTTTCACAGCAATGACTGCAAATAGTTACGGGAGCGATATCCCGAAAATTGAACCACTAAAAATAGAGGGAAAAATTTCTAACAGTGATAAAGCGAGATTAGCTATGCCGAAAGAGAGAAGAATGCAAAAGAAATGGTCTTATTTGGCAAACGGCTGAAGGAGAAGGGAACGAGCGAGTGCTGGGTGCAAAGACGAGAGCCGGTCGGCGAATAGGCATGATCATATTAACCACCAAGCGCCCACGCTTTGGATCAATGAAATTTCGGACGTCTCGACAATTGTGTTAAAAAGCTCAAATCACCAGAGATCCGATAAACGAACCAAAAATACACTTCAAAGTGGAAGGAAATTAGTGCTGTAAAAGAAGTGTAAGGTAGATAATTGAGCTACAGTAAATTTGCGTCGAAATGGAAGAATGGAAGGTCAATCAGGAATTTCAGAGGATCATACCATGAGGATAGAGGGAGCGAGAGAGAGGAAATTGATGATACATGGTTTTACCAAAACACCTCAAGTATGTGGTTCATGAGCTGTATCAATTACGTTTTTTCAAATTTTGCTCAAACGAGTGATGTGGTGCATGGGACTGACCTGAGCAACATTTTGAACTGATGGCCTATCATTGACTGGTTTGGTACTAAACCATAAATCTGGATAGGTAATGAAGATATTCAACCAATCTGTTATATTTTGGAAGCCGCTTCAATTGTGCCGATAATAATGTACGAAGGATGCCAGCATTAGCATTCCGATTAAAAGTATTAATGTAGAAAAAAGTCGACCTTTGCGAGCTAAAGCAGCAGTCCGTACGTTAATGGCTGACACAGTGCTATCAATAAGTCAAGAAAACCAATCAGACGCGTGAGCACCCATCTGAGTAATGCGTTACCAACCCCTCACCAATGACCAATGCCTGGCTATACACTCGGTGCGTGAGCTAATGTTCCTCAAGCGTACTTGGGGACTACCCGAGAGAACGACGTTACTTTCTCTGCGGCTCTGACTCTCCTCGCCCATGATTGGGCTTCATAGGGACACAAAACATTCCTACGGACCCATTATGATTCGAATCTCAATAAGGAGAGGTGGGGTGTTTATTGACGGCAAGTGGATGCACTCACTAAGAGAGACGAGCTGTGACTGCTTGGAAACGAAGCAGCGCGCGACGCCGGAAAGGGTTAACACCACGGTCTCGGCCCACTGCTTTGCCGCGGTGTCGCGAGAGTGGTGCACGAGGAGGTTGCCGCTGCGGCCCTCCCGCTCCATCGGTGCGTTTGCACAGTGATCCTGCACGTCCGAGAGTAGCGGAAAGAAAACCTACAACGCACCGCATACAAGCCGCCAGGATGAGTTGAAATGCTTCCATTTTAACAAACTCTGAATATTAAAATTTCAATTAGTTCTATGCCTATCTCTAGCAGTAGTTACAGGGATTATTGCAGTAGTTATGGAGAGAGCATTTGTGGAGAATATTTTACAGGATAAACGAGAATCATTCTAAGGATGGCAGAGGAAGGAATAATGTCCGAAAATGAACTTAATACTGACACATTATGTATATAAGTTAGTACCCGCAGTGAGGTCGGACTTATCCCACCAAGATAAGGATGAATCCACAAAAACCATGATAGTAAATGCTGCAAGTCTTTAGAAACCGGGTGTGCAGTAAAAAAGGGTTTAGAGGCTAGAAAAGCAGGGGACACTTGAAAGGAGGCAGATAAAATGTAGTCGAAACGAAAATAGCCCCTGAAAGTAGATGCAAAACGAAGTTGTTATGAGAATACTAAAATGATCTTCAGAAAAACGAAAGACCATTCAATATTTATAATTATTGCTGGATTTCTTGAGAAAAACTGTCTATTAGAAGCTTTTGAAATGGCGTAGATCAAAAAGAGATAAGAAATGATTGAGTTTAACGCTTATTGTAGAAAGACATGAAAACTAACGTCAATATTTATTACTCTATGGGGTGACACGGTCATAAAAAAGAGAACGTTATCGTTAAAAAAAGGCCTTGGACACAGGCAAGAGCACGAAACTGGTAACTGGAGCGAGCACTGCGGGAAGAGAAGGGGCGTTTACCGTCCAGAGGAGTTCAAACCACGTGTCCTGAACGAATTGGGCACTGTGACATTCAATGGCGTTGAAGAGGGTCTGACTGGCCGACTTTCGCATTGCAGGCCTTCGGTCGCGCACGAGGGTGGAGAAGTGACGGAAGACCGTCACCCACAATGGTTCGATCTGTCTCGCTTCCTCCGGAGTCGAGCGTTCGCGTTGGAACAGAAAGTCCGTCAAATGAAGCTGCAATTCACGACCGCACATACACAGAGGAGAAAGTGCATTGGTCAAAAATGAAAGAACACTATTAAAAATCCTCAGTTTATACTTGTCACGCTTGCTTGGTGGTAAAAATCTCATGAGTTAGTAAAATAAGAAGTGTTCTTGGATTAGGAATGCGAGTGGGGAGTATGGCTAGCATAAAACCTGGAGGGAGTCATTGAAAGATGGCCTGATTAAAAATAAACTAGTGACAGTGATGCTATCAGAAAATTTTCTCCGAGACTTTGACAAAGCAAAGGTTAAAAAGCAGTCGGAAACCTTAGCGATGCAAAAAAACAATATCTAATAAAACGGTTTGTTTTATTAAAGCATAGAAAGCGATGAGAAATTTTGTATCGGATCAAACTATAGAAATTGTAATCGAATGGTTCAAGATGATATTTATAAGACGAAACCATTAGGTAGTGAGAAAAGGATTATGCGTTTGATGAAGTGCTATATAAATGCCATAAGAATAAATACAAACAGATGATTTGGAAAGTAGCGGGAGGACAATGATCCCACTTAGAAAGAATCAATTCGACACTTAAAGCATAGTTACCAGACTAGAATGTTGACACAATGTTACGTAGGCCAAAGTGCATGTAAGGTTAAAGTCCCTTCCCAGTCACGCTAACTGCATTTAAAGGTCGTACAACTAAACTTTTGGTTGGTCTCTTAGTATTCGTACCTATGAGGTTGTTATGCAAAATCGCCGAAATTCTGTGCCATAAATTGATTCATGAAAACTGATTTAGCATCACTAAGGCGTCGAGCAAAAGGAAAGAAAAAAATGAGAGCAATCGTTTTAGCGAGGCTCTAAATGGACAATTTTACCGATAATTAACATTTACTCACAAAGTCAAATATAAAACTATTCGGTCACGACAAAAGGTAAAAAAAGACAGAACTAGATGAAATCTCTAATAGAAAACAATGCATTTCCTCGACCACGGAACAATGCCATAGCACAATCAGTAGTTGGGCGCTGGCGACTAAGCGGTGCCTCAATTTCACGAAGTTGAAGCGGACGCGACAAGGGTAATCCTTGCGACCAGCACGCCAAAACAGTGAATTTGAGTTTCTAATCGCTCTTAATCCCTTTGCAACATTTGTCAGCACTTTTCCCCAAACCTGAAGGGGCATCTTCAGGTTATTCTCAGGCGACTTCTTTCTATTTCATGATCTGATAGGTCAAAAAAGCCTTTAGTCAAAAATAACTCAGCAATTTACAAAATTACGGAGTGTTAAAGCCATCATACAAATATAAGTTTTTCGCTAATGGCAGCGTAAGATGAAACGCTAGTTGCATCAGGATATCGCAACAATACCGAGGAACGTGAGACATCAGTACACTTTTTGAGTATATTAGAGAAATCTTAATATTTTCCAGTAGTGATCACGCTAACCACTCAAGAATTAGTTTCCAAAGGAACCATACATAAGAGACAAAGTAGTAACGCCACTAGTGCGATAAAAGATATACAAAGCACGAAAGCCTGATAACAGGACTTTTATTACCAAATGACCCTTCTCATTAAATAACAATATTTATTTTGCATGGCTGAAGCCCATTGTCGGCGTAAAAAGGATCCAATTCAATAGATTCCATTGACTACCATTAGTCGTTCCGATTGACTAGTAAAAAGAACAAGGGATAGAGGTAGGTGATGCTGCCGAAAGATGCACAAAAGCGTGCGAACGCCTGAAGTCGAAGAATTTTGATAATAGATTTCCTTCACACTCTCGAAAAAGTTTTGCAAATTAAAACATTTGTGTTTTCAATAAGATGAATGAAATAAGCTTATCAGTGCTACCATCAGGTCTCAAGACTCAAATCAATCGACTGCCAGTTTGAAGGAAGATTACCGAAACTAATAAAACCAAGTTCATGGAATTGAAATATTAAAACCTATCTTCAAATGAGGACGTGTGTTATGGCGACCAAATATGAATAAAAAGCCCCGATAAAAAGTACCAACATATTTTTGTAGGCTTTTTATCATCCGCAAGCCCGATTCTATCTCAAAAACAATTTTAATAATAATGTATTATGAACCTTCAAAAAGGCTGACAATCGGAGAGCCTGTTAGGAATAACATTAGTGAACAAAATTAGAAACATACAAGCAATTTACAATTTGGCAACCGCCTAGATACTAGTGAAAGTAGCACCACTGACATTTGGCTTCACATTAGCAGCTGTTTTGTGCCTGTGAAAAAGTAAGGACTGAAATACCACAGAAGTAAAGACGTTGTGAAATTTTGTTGTGGATTTATTCAGTAATCAGCTAGAGTAATAATCAAGCTTTACTTTTGCCAGATGCGTCCCACAAAGATACCATGGATGTGGTTATTCGATCCATGCAGAAAACATAACCAATGCATTTCATAAGCAGTGTACCTCTTCCAAAAAATATATGATTCTGATTCTAATCAAGTGTATCCTGGAAGGACTAAACTTTTAAAGTTGATTGAGTGGTTATTAGCCTTAAAAACAGAGTTTAGAATATGAAATACTGTTGCGAAAACTTACTACCTCCTCTTGCCCCATATGGTACGCTATATAGGTCGAAAATAGCAAGAAAAGTAGAAATTTGACAAATTTCCTCAAAATTAGCAAATTTGTCATTTTTCTTCCTAAACAATATGGACTGATCAGAAGAAGATATCATTATGAGAGTGCGTGGTGCCTTTGGATTGGTCAGAATGATAAGAGAAATCTGAATTTAAAATGTGACGAAAAATTTGACTCGCAATTGCAGATAGTGCACATAGATAAGAGCTAATAAACTGCATAAGTAAGCATAAATTACTATTTTTTGAGACTGCGAAATATTTATATACAATGCAAACGTAACATGAATTCAGATCGAGCGACATTCCTGTGTTTACTCAGAATGGAAATTAAAGGCCTCTCCATCCAACGTCTCAAGCTCTGAGTATTTTTGATTTATTGAGCTAGGGCTCACCACATCCTGCAAGAGTGAAGATGAAAGCACAAGACGAGTCCGATCTATTCTTTGAGTAACCAATACAGGCGCAATCTAATCGTAGTAGTTAGTGATTTAACTATTTAGAGGGTCGTAGAATAAAAAACACCCCCAAACGTAAATCAAATGATATTAGAGCCATTTGATTAGGTGTCCTCTGAAGAACTGGTACTCGTGCTTCCTAAAGAATAGCACAACCCAAAAATCAGGAGAAAAGTCAGGGAAACATCGAAAACGGAAAAAAAGAAAATCAAGTCACGACAAATACTATGGCTTCCGACACCTTAAACTGATGTGACCAAATTAGAGTGACTATCGATATTATAATAGGGAAAATAGGAAAAGCGGTTTTTACCACGTGCAAATAAGATGGGACTGGATAGACGATCAAGGTCAATGCGAGATGTAGGTAGTAGTGTCGCCAGTTAGTGCACAAATTTATTTAGGCAAGAAATTTCCCCAAATGGCGGGAAATTAGACTGCATAGCACTTAATAAACTTATTGCAGAGAAATTCCTAACGTTCATTTCATCGAAGAAAATCATACGTTTCCAATAGACGAAAGCAACAGTCTCTATCTTTGCATAAAGGGTGCTTCCTTACAATGTTCAGGCGACGTCGAAGTTGGTTAGAGGCCTCTTACATGGGGCAACAACGGATCTCAATTCTAGCCCTCAAATTGGAATCAATTCATGCACAAATTCAAACAGTAAACGGTATCAATCAAGTCATGATTAGCATACAATTTGTATCCTCTGTAATCGGCTTCAACTAGTAGAATGGTCGGTGTATTAGACAAAAGCTTTGCAAAATATGGCAACTACAGCGTAAAACAGAAATGCAGTTGCACGTAGGCTAGAATCGTATTTTTAACAGCCCCCTAGTTATACCCGGTCTCGTTTTCGACGCCTCCGAAACAGGTTAATAGCGAAAATGACGCAATTTGATAAGTAGTTAGAATATAATTGGTACTCAGAAAGTATCACAATAAACGTTAGAACCATTCTAGCTTCCTAGTAGATAAAGACGAAAATTGCCTTAGAATAATTGTCAAGAGTTCACAAGTCACAGGACCTGAAAGTGATACGGATCAAAAATCGTTGCCATCCTCATGTATCAAGATTTACATCGGACAGATATTATGAAATTAATACATCCCAAAATTGCTATAAGGTATTCCTTTGTATTCCAACAAAAGTACGAAAAGTATGGTTTATCACTGATAATCAGAATTCATTGCAGGTTAATTTGAAAAAAAAGCTAATGAATGTTCGACGATAAAAGAGCCAATAGAATCACCAGAGGTGAGGTCCTACAACAAAACGCATCATTGGTTTCTGAACCTTTAAACGGTTGAAAATAGAAAAAAAGCAAGTCCTAATTTTCTATTACGATTGGACGGAACTTCTGCATGGCTTTTGTGGCAATGTGTGAGAAGTGATAGTTTAAGCTGTGCGTTCAACTGACTCGGTAAGTTTTCCAATATCCAAGCAGCCAATCAAACTAGACTCGTCTGTGAAGATTATTCTGCAAATAAAGTTTATGGATTAAAACCTCAAGGGGTACTTTACCATGAGCTGTTCACATCAGTAAAGTAACATTAATACTTCTAAGTGATGCTAGCAATACGTCAGCTTTTGGAGAAGCCATAATGGGGTCTACTATTTGCTAAACGAATGACTGCATAAGCCACAGCAGTTTGGTAAAAGTTGTGCACTTAACGAGGTAAATATATTTCAATCACACCCAGTGACAGGAGGAAGGGAACAGCACGCATCTATATGTTAAGTGGGAGCAGTTCAGAAACGAACCCATCGATAATTTACATCAACTGGTCCATTCGCCTTTTCCCTTTGTGTGAGGGTCAGGTACCAGCTCTGTACAATGTCAAGAAACCAACATGATTAACAAATCACAATTTCAAAAAGCAATTTAACAGTTGTCAGGAAAATAGCGTAAAACCGCTAAAACGGGGGAAGACTATTTTCAAGGTTTGATTAATATTAATTGTACATAAATTAAAACCCCAGAGATGCAAGGAATCGAGTTCTCACCAGTACATTCAGTAATCACAAAAATAGAGGAAATATATGCTGGCGCTACTTTAAGGATGTAATAAGAAAATCTTTTGAAAAGGAGGTGATCAGAGAGTAGTCCATTTTAACAAAGGGTTGAAAATAGATAACCTGATTTTTAGGGTCAGTATGTTTGTGCGACCACATGGCATGCTTGCGCATGTCAGTGGAAAAAGTCGCGGACATCACCAAACTGCGCACTCCATGAGTTCCACACCAGCTGTCGCGGACGACAGGCGGAATTGAATAAACTTTCCAATCCAAATTGCACATCCCCTTTTGAAAATAATAATAAAACCCATTGACTAGCAAAATGAAATCCAAACAGCACCAGAATCGATTTTGACTACAAAACGATTTTTGCAGACGCACTTTACATAGCCGGAACAATAGCGCACCCAGGTGGAATAGGGAGCGAAATGGCGTGAGACTGTCCTTTAACTGCTCTAAAATTCCGATATCATCGAAAAAAATACAACCATGGCAGAGTGCATCACATCTTGATGATGAGACAAATTTACAAAAGAAGGGTGTCAGATTTCTTTCTATCAGAGAGGATTCCATCACCATGAAATGCAGACAAATACTTAATAGAATTGAACTGTATTCAGGTCGTCCTAGTTGTTGCTAACCGAGGTAAGTCGATACATCGAAGGCTACATGCAGTAGTGAGAAAAACGTGTGTATTGATGTTTGAGACCACTCCGGCTAGCGTTACCTTGCGCTCCATTAAAAAGAACGGATAGTCGCTATAGCTAGCACATACCAGTGAGCCAACAGCTGCTAACGCAATGTTCAGATCGTGCTCTTGGTGACCAAACTTGGCTGCAGTGTCCACGCACGCTGGGTAGCAATCCAGACCCAGTGTAGGCAGATAGTCTGTCACAACGAGTTGAAAACACTGAAATGCTGAGCGAATATGCTTGTCACTGAAATGAAAAAAGTTAGATCATATTTCACAAAACAAATTAACAATAGCAATAACCGATTCTGGATTTGCGCTCTCGACTCTCAGGAGCACATCGAAATCATAATTGCGGACATTAGGTCGCACATTATGTAGGGAAAATATCAAAACCAATCTTTCACGAATTAAGTGCAATTGGAATGCCAAAAAGCAGTGTAAATAAGATTTCAAAAGGTGTCAACACTAAAATGGAAAGGTTACAGCTGCTTAATGAAGAGAGGGCTTATCTGCACAACTGCTAAGGAGAAACCAAAAGCTCTTCGTGATAAAATTTCTACTAGGCCATTTCAACTGCTGCATCAAGTTTTGCTTGGGTGCGGCGTGTGTAAGATGGGTGTAAACGCAACAGATGATATTTACCGCATCGAGAAAAAATAAAAGCAATTGACAATCAAAGCCTACCTATCTGATTGACTGATTGATCCGATAATATTGATGAATCGAAGCCAGCCTCCATTAATCTCATCACCATAGCAATTGAGGAGGTACTGAACGCATTGCAACTGCTTCTCCTGAACATCGTCGAAATTAATGTCCGTCAGCTGTGTCAGGGGTTCCAAAACGAGTTGAGTCAATTCCTAAAATGAAACAATACCATGAGGATTTTAACAAAACATTGCAAGACTAATAACAAATAACAAGAGGTAGATGCAATGTTGTAGAATGAAAGCAACGAATGATGGCCATAATCCATGCGAAATATCTTGTTTGTGCTCGATTTCGTAATGATGAAGGGGTGACGTTGAGGATACAATGGCCACTAATATGTTTGTGAAGGAGATACCCACAGAGACCTACCGCGTTATTCCAGAAATTCGACGTCGGTGTTGTGACAATAATGACCCTTTTGATAAGCAGAATGATAGCGTCCACTGCGAGTTTTCGCAACTCGGTGTGGGCAACTTTACACATCTGTGAGAAGAGAAGAAGGATATACCAGTGTCAAAGAATAATCAACAGCCGAAATTGAGGTATTCATATCTGGCAGCCAAGTTGACATGATATAGATAAATGATAACAAGTTCAATCGAGTTTGCTTATGCAAACTTCTAAGCGCAGCTGTTGGTTTGATCAAGGGAGAGAAACCAAGGAACATTTATCACAGTATTGAGATGAATTATAATGAAAAAAAAGCAAACAAAATGAATCTGCCAAATTTCCTCTGCGCGAAAGGTCCACCTGCATCCACTAAAACCACGATACGCATACACGTAGGCACGGGTGCACGCATCGGAAAGGAGTAAGTGATACAGTTAGCAGATAGATGGCGGCAGCTGTCAATCGCCGTTAAGATAAAGCGGGAGGGAGCCGAAAGATGACATAAAAACCAGAGCGAATCAACAGGTGCATATAACAAGAAAGACAAAACAACATAAATTGACTGCCATACGTGCAATCAAGAGAGTACTCCACAATACATCGAGTCTTTGAAATAAGCATTTTCGACCAAAGCTTAGGGCTCAAAAATCCTAGAGTTAAAATCCCGAAAAACACGACTAGCTAGAAAGAAATGGAGGGGTGGCGTCGATTGCACCAAGCTGAGCAGCTATTTACTTTCAAGTCTACACTCAGGAGAATGTAGAACTCGAACGAGAGGACACGTAAATAATGAGAAAAAGATCAAAGTAATTGTTCCATTTTCAAGCCCAGATTTAAAAGTGAGGAGTTTTTTACAAGGTACTCACGAAAATGCCCGACAGCTTTCTCGAAATCGAATTTCGCATTGCAAGCGAAAGGTATTTCATTCACAAACACACATTAAACTCTATAAACCTACATGTGCAGTACCCAGCAAATACTACCAAAGGATTTGATCGCAAAAATGCATGGAAATATTGTTTCGTGAATTCGAATCAAGTAAACCTGTTCTAGGAGAAAGGTCCACGGTTTCCACCTCCGGGAATTCTTTCTCCAACCAACATTACATAATGCAGTTTCGAAAACATATCACAAGTGATTTTTAGTCATTTATGAGAAAATATATGAAAAGTAATTATTGCACTTTTTTGAAGGTATACCAAAAAAAGCTACCTCTAGTGCACAGCAGCAGACATTAAAAATACTGCATAAAGTAACAGAGTTCAAAACATATATTTGCCTACCACTACTAGCCGTACGACACAGTTCTGCCACTTATTAACATTGAATAAAGTACCCAAAGTCATGCTAAACGGGACTCATATAAAAATCCTATTCTATGTGACATTGTCATCTCGCAAGTGGAAAATAGTATATTCCCAAGAGGTGCATCAATATTAGTAATGCCATCGCACAACACGTGAGCGTCAGTTCAAGAAAAAGAGATGCTGATGGCAAGCTGGGCATCAAGGAAGAAAAACCAAGCACTTTTAAATCTAATGTGGAGAATAAGCAACAGAATGGTCATACGATACACTTGTTGTATGTACGCAATTTCGTAAAATTAGGAAATTTACAATAAGAAGTGATGTAAAATGAAAAAGGGTTTGTGGAAAAGACAGGCAACCTGGTGCCTATTCAAGTTGGTAGTATAAGTATGAGCAAGATTTATCCTTTGTAGAAAACGGCAGTAAGCAAAGTAGCAAAGGTGGTACGATAGGCGACTGTGGCTTGCCTCACGTTCTAAGTTTTGTTTAGAATCAAGTCACCATTGTCGAAATCATAGCAAAATGCTGGTTTAAGTTTCCAAGATAAAACATCCATCTTCTCACGTGCGATAAATTTACACACATATAATTCTATAGTGAAATAAATAATTGATTTTCGCATTTTTCAACAGCAAAATGGATTACGACCACAAGCACCCAGACTTGCTAAGGGACAGCGGGCCAATGGATGGGGAAGGAAGAGACCAGCCAATCAGAGCGATAGCTTAGTACCGAGATTAACAGTGACGTTGCGATCACAGTCAGAAGCAAAAGGCATGACGAACGGCGCGCTCAATCTGCCTCCTGAACCCGACCTCTCAAACTGCACCCGATATCCAGGACTCGAGGCCTTCGACCTGCATTATAAGACAATCCATGCCTACCTCTCCCTAGGTATATGTTTTTTCGGTATCTTCACGAACACACTCAATGCAGTCATTCTAACCCACAATCATATGCGCAGTCCCACAAACCTTCTTCTCACATCAATCGCCATTGCCGATTCGGTGACGATGATCGCGTACGTAGCTAAAGACGTTTACCTGCATTTCATCACTAGTCCAGATCCCATTACTATACCACATGGTCGTGGTGGTATCTACTTCGTGCTCTTGACAAACTTCACCGCAATAGGAGCACACATATTCTCAACAATTATGACTGTGATGCTAGCTGCATTTCGCTGTTGGGTGCTCTATCGTCCGCAGTGTCAGGTGTCTTACAAGCACATCAAGCAAACTGTTGCTGTGGCGGCGGTTCTCAGCTTCGCAATGTTCGTACTTGGTATTTCTACCCTGGTTGTGGGCAAACTGGCGCCTCCAATAGTACCAAAGAACGTCACAAAAGACTACTACTGGTTCGCAGTGCGTGAGGGCCTTGACTATGTGGACCGAGCCAACTTCGTCATCTACGGGTGCTTCAGCAAGCTAGCCTCCAGCCTACTCATTGCTTTCTTCACTGGGCTCATTCTGGCAGCCATGGAAAAGGCGAGGCGCAGATATCTGAAGTTGAAGCACGGACCCTCGGGACCAAAGAAGACATTAATGAGCGAACAAACGATGGATACGGAGGGAAAGGATGTGGGAAAACACGAGTCGAGAGGGAACCACCGAACGACGGTGATGCTGGTCGCCGTGGTGGTGAGTTTCATCATCACAGAGACGCCGCAGGGAGTGATAACTACCGTGGTGGCCATCCAAGACTACTGTTTCCTCTACACCTTTTACGCACCCATTGGAGACCTACTGGACCTTCTTGTTTTGCTTAACTCCTCGACGAATTTCATTCTTTACTGCGCCATGTCAGCGCAATTCAGAAAGAGTTTCAAGGAGCTTGTCATGAACGAAGTGTTCCGTAGACTATGCCGGCAGGAAAGCACCGGATCTGTGGGAAGGCGAAATGCCAAAAGACTAGCCGAAACAGTGCTTGTAAATGAAATCTAGGAGAGCCTGTATACTACGGTAAGGAATATTTTATTTATGGTGATTTTTGACCCCCACCTCCACTTGTCCATCAACACCTCAGATACTTTCTTTCATTACGAATATATGTCACATTAATAATATTAAAAGTACAAAATAGTCAAGACACAGTTGCTCGTCCTTTTCACACAATTAAATTATCAGTAATGTCATTCATAGAAGAATATGAAATCGCATCTGACCTGGCAAGACTTATTTGTTCGACTGCACCAGGAGCACATCCAATCAACAAAAACGTGATAGGAAAAATTGATACGTGTGAGGAACATTGTTATGTGATGCACTAGATTACAAACTTGACTTAACGAAGCATAATGGACAATATTCAAGTCGAATACAAAACGTACAAAGTTAAGTTCCAGAAAAGTTGCAACAAGCGGGGTGTAGAGCGGCAATAGTCCCTTGAGGGAAATAAAGCTGGTCATGGAAGACAATTGAATCGGGATGAAATGTGCGACACGAGTTATAGTGTGATCGCTCAACACTCTGTCCGAATTTTTGACATGGTTGAGGACGATTTGGGCAATAAAAACCTCCTCAAACACACAAAAATGGATATGAGGAGTGCAATTTCCCCAATTAGGTTTTAAGTGCATAATCCGTTTGCGAACTGTCTCTAGTGTGAAGATAAATAGGCATAATCTTGTGTGTATTTTGCGCAACCAAACAAGTGTTAGTGAGGCAACCTCACTCCCGGTGATAATGGTATCAACCTATGAAATTTGGCTACCTTTCCCAATGCATCACAGCAGTATTTATCTAGGCTTTGAGCGTCATTCCATTAGGGTACAAAGGGAAATTCACCTGGAGCAGACAAAGTACAGAGTAGTGAGAATCCAGCCGGCGCCATATTATCGAAAGGCTACGGGAAAACAAGTATGAAGAAGAGTTATCACACCGTCAGTAGCACAGTGAGCCAGAGCTTTGTTTGCACTGCGGATGGACAAAACTTTCACGGACTGTCAGTTAAACAAGGAGCACACGTCGCCAAAACTAGAATGTGACCTGATGGATGGTGCGATAAAACACTAAAGTGATGGCCAATCCGGGAAAGTGGTGAAACCCTACCATCCACCTTCAAGGGTGCAATGCGCAAGTACATCAACAATGTCACACAATAAAATAACGCTTCCAAAAGTGGAAACTTTTTATTTGTGCTCTAACATTGAATTTGGGGATATTTTGATATGTGTAATAAAAGGGGAAGCTGAGAAAGGTGTTAGCTTATTGAAGAACATCTTAAATCCTTGAATTTGGGAGGATAAACACAAGCATGGATACTGAAACCAGTGGACACAATGTTAGACACCTACAGCATGTTTTCAAGATTTAATTACAATAAATGGAAACTATTTCCTTCTAACTAAACAGTCCTTTCAGAAGCATCGCCAAATTAGAAATCAGCAAACTACGGTAACAGTAAAAAGGGATTTGTTACGTAAATCTTAAGTAAATAACAGCTATAGGACACAAATTCAAAAACCGAAACGCAAATCCATTCGAATTTATTGCATGGCATACCATTATGTTTCATCAAGCGCCCGTCTTTGTAAACGAGTAGGTGGTAAAAGCTAGCATAAATGCTAAAAAAATGCAGCTAAAAGTTCCTAAATAGTTTGGAAAATGAGTGAGGAATTTGAGTTTATCACTATACTTACATCAACTTAGTCAAGCGCACTTTGTAGAATGGGAAATGAAATTAGTGGAATTTCATTCAAGCTCCGTGGGCACATAGGTTAGTTCAATTTTCACTGTGCAAGCAAAAACTAGTTAGGATGAACCACCTGAAGAAAAGCGGTTACTCCACAGAGTTGAACAGTCGACTCAGATGAATTAAATAGACCCCATGGTAAATGCAAGCGAGTTTCAAAGTCACTAATAAGCGGCTTCGATTGCTTTGCCAGCCGAAAATATCCATTAGTCCCCTAAAACAACCTCAATTAAAATGAATATTTACAGACAATGTAAAATGCGCTCATTCACTATCAATAAAACCGCTTTCCACTTAAAATCGGAACAACACGGAATAAATGGGGAAAGTGGAGAATTATCGTCTGGTCTGAGGCCCTTTAAAAAACAAGAGACAGTTCCAAAGCTCCTAGGAGAATCAAAGTGAGATAGACCTGAAAGACTAAGACTTCAAAAAATTTGAAACCATGCCTATAGCTAGTGGGAGTTTGTGAATTCCAAGCTCATTATAGCTAGCTATATGTGGCTCGCAGCACCGATATCGGGACGCCTTCGCGTTGCCAGCTACATTTTATGGAAGAAGCTTTTAGAGGAAGCGTCAACACATCGAGTTTGGAAGATATGTTCAAAAGAGGATCAGAGAATGAAACGATGAAACAGACAGCAAAATTCGAATCTGGCATTCAAAATGTAACTAGCGCAAAGAGTGGTAACAAGTGGTAATGGGCAATTGAACGATGCTGGGAAATAACTCACGTGCATGTGCCAGACTCGGGGGATTTTCGCAACATATTTTTCGTAATGAAATAAAATAGGTATTCAAACGTAGACTTGCCGTTGTTAGTGTAGTGCTAAGTACGTAAACGATAAGAGAGGTGAAGTTGTCTAGTAATAGGTATATAACACTTGAGTAAACAGGTTATCTGAAATGATTATTCGCCGTCGATTGGCTCGAGTAAACAAGACTGCATCCAAATAAGTGGCAAAATAACAGGATAAAGTGATTTGAAATGCGGCACAGACAACATAACCATTTTTCACTAAAGTGCCTATTTGTCGTAAAAGTACGAACACCCGAAGAATCTGGTTAGTGCAAAGCAGCTGCATCCCAGTTGGCAGAAAACAAGAACAAAATGACAACGGGCCTATTAACCAACCGTAGACACAGGATACGAAAAAAACACCCAGGCACACTTGAAGGACATTAGTTCATATATGGAGGCTCTAACTAAACACTGGTCAACCGTTAACAAGGTGTTACTCGGGTGCGCGCTCACATGTGCGACTGCCCTTGATCCCCATCCCCTCGTCTCAGGCGGTAGTTGCGCCTCATGCTACCGATCGGGCAGTGGGGGAGCAGGGGGACCAGGGCGAGCACGTGGTACCGACCCTATTACCACCGGCAAGATTGAACAAGTTTCAGTAGTGGTGAGACATGGCACAGAACGTCGTGGGAGCAGCATCCAGGCTTATTGGACTGACGGAGCAAAATAGTCTGGGCAAAATAGTTATGCTATTGGTCCTAAAAGGAACACGTATCTATTTTGGTCTTAAATAGACGTCGAATGAGCTGCAAGAAATGCAAGGAACAGATTATGAAGCGGGAAAGCAAGTTTGTCAACAGAATGATTACATTTTTAGGCAATATAAAGATTCAAATTCATTTATAGGAGGATTAACGAATTGAGCACAAAATTTGAACAAAACGAGTTAATAGAGATGGGATAAACACGTGAATACCTAGTTCATGGCATATCACTAAAGTGATTCGATAGAATTGTACAAAGGCGACACATGTTTTTTTTCTTTTGCGTTTGCGAACATAGAGCGTTAGAGGTAAAACTCACCGTTAGAAGTTGGTTGTTGATCGTCTCCCACCAGACATTGAGCCGATGAAGATTCGCCAGACCAACTTCAGCCAGTTTCACCACGGAAAAATGACTGGGATCCTTCCGGAACACGCATAAAAGGTAACCTTAAGTTAGTCATGCGAAAAGTAGGATGGCATTGCCGCTAATGCGCAGTATGCTTAATCGGCATTCCTCAACAAACCTTATCAGACCGGACAAGGAGATGGTCTTGTTCGTTATTAACGTTTTTTGAATTCACTACAGATGCAGGTCTGACTTTGTAAAGGAAAGCTTAGAAAATACAAACTAGCAGCCTGGAGAAAACTTGAGCGAAAATACAATCAGACAGTGGATTAAAATAAGTGATTTTACGCTCCAAAGTTTCAAAACAGTGAGTTATAAGCCATGTACGAACATTCGGCAACAGAATAAAGTGACGGAAGCAAGGAGACGATTTTAGTTAGTGAGGATCTGAGTCATGACAGAGAAAAGACTGATAAGTGATTAATGGAGCCTTCAAAGTGGGCATCAAGGCGTTACTACACTTCGTGCATCTTAGTACAAACAAGGAAATTGAGGACCAAGACAGACGAGAATGGCTTTGATTAAGAAATGTTTATGCGATGAAAACCGTAAACTTGCACTGTGTTGAGTAGCAGTGCATCATATTAAGAAAAAGTCCATATTTGGGGGGTATTAGAGAGGGAAAACATTGCTCACAAGGACAAAAGAAAGGGTCATCCAACAAAAAATATAATTGCAGTTAAAAACAGGCCAAAACAACTAAGAATATTCGATTTCCAGTGTCTATGGCTGCCCATAAAACAGTCACAATAAGTGGAACGTTTGTATACTGGGGAATATGAGCAAATGTGTAAGCACAAAAATCAAGTCTTAAAGGGAAAGGATCTTACATGACTCCGAAAATCAAGTTAAAATTAAGTCACTGCGCCAGCAACTGGCAAACATCGCTCTGGCAGGAGAAAGAAATTCATCGACCACACATCTCAGCAGAGGGTGGCAAAGGAAGTATCCCGATTTTCAGTTATGACTTATTCAAATGAGCAGCCGGCCTTAAAAAATCCCAATGCGCTCCTTTTAAAAAGAAAAATTGTGAATAAACAAGATTCCCTGTGAAATTCAAAGGCTTTAAAATCAAAGCAATGTAATTAATACAACTAAAAGACCTAAGCCTAAGATAATTATTAATCAGGCTAATGGAAGCAGAGATATTTCTGGTACCGGGAAAAAAACAAATGGTTTATGTAACCAAGTCTAAAGCGTACAAGCAATACCGCTAGTGGTTTACTTTGTGTTAATTACTCGACTCAACAACTTGCAGCATCAGTTACAAATTACCGTCTATGAATCGGCCATAAAGAGCAATTTTCCAGCATGCAAAAGTGCATTTTAAATTAGCTCCGCAAAAATTCGACAGCATGATTTTAACAGAAAGAGTGTTTAACCTTGTTCGTCCGATAGCAACACGCGCATGAGTACCCATCAGAGCAATGAGGTCCACAATAGCTCAAACAGAACAAGACATGGGTCTTAACGGAAGTAAGAGATAAACAGCCGGTTTCATTACAATCTTACTGGACTTGGGCATTATTGACAACAATCCCTTCCGCAGCAAACGTTTGATGTGCATGAGAAAGGAGTACTAATACACTATTTAGTTGGGAAGAGGGAATCCACAAAATGGACGCAGATTTGAGGTATAGCAGGGGGCAATGAGAGCTGTGTTGAAGGAAAATATCTCGAGGCTCTCACGAAAATATGAACAATATAAGATACAAAAGATTAGTAGGTGAATCGGACGAGATTCCGTTTACTAGTAACAGTTTATTTTGCTTAAGTTAAGAGTAATAACGGGCGAGTAAAAGGGTAAATAAGGCTATGAAAAACAACGATTTCTCTGTAAAGGTTTTAGAAATGCTTACTCGGTTTGAATTTGCGAATTCACATGCCTCAGTGGCGATGCTACAAAGGGCTCGAATAAGGTAGCCAAGGGCAACTTCATCGAAATTTCTGAAACAAAAAAGTAGAATGAATCACATAAAGTGCAAAACAATGGCGAACTACCTTATGTAAAGTTAGAACTCCTTGTAACTGTCAAAAAGCACAAATATGCGTGAAGGTGTGGTTCAAACAAGCTAAAGTAGCACCGGAGCAATCCGATTTAAGGCACGGATTTGAAGAATTGAAAATTTGTGAAGGGGTAAGTGAACAGGGAGAATGTAGCGTGAGGTAAAACGATGGTGGAATAACTGATGCCATTGAGGTAACCGCGACTACGGCCAGGTAGCTGTTGAAAGGCAAATAATCCGTTGATCAATGACCAGGTGATTTTTTTGCCGTGGTTAAAACGATATCACTTGAACCGACTATCGCCGTTTCACTGCTGGCGTTGAGAAGAAAATTATTTTATATCATCCTGATTACAAAGCCAATATGGCATGCGGGCAGCCTAACAATCCAAACGAAAAGTTAGGCGGGGAGAAAAGAGGCAAGACAAATATTACCGAGTCTCCTTCTTATTATTGCGTAACTATTTTTGTACAATACAGAGGCTTGGACACAAAAATAAAAGGCTAAAAGTGTTCCTTAAATAAATTTTACAAAGGAGAATGCTCAAATCAAGTGATCATATAACAAAGGTATAGGAAAAGACTAATTTAATTTGATCGTAAGGCCC